>NC_136269.1:118178071-118248071 GCF_964187855.1 Myxine glutinosa | reverse complement strand
CCAGGTCAGCGTGTCCGGCTCAGGAAGCCATATGCCATTTGTGTTCTACGAAAGGACACTTTGCTAAAGTCTGCAAGAAGGCCGCGCGGGGCACACGAGCACGCGCGACCTTGAATGGGCTTATCGCCGAGCCAGTGGACCGAGCACGGAGCGGGGCGCCTCACCCGGCCTTGATGAGCTGTCCTCCTCCTCCCGGGCCCCTGGCTGCACACATGTCCTTGGTGAAATACATCGGGCCGCCACAACAAATGTCGCGAACGCGACCGGCCGCGGAGCTCTGTTTGTACTCTGTCAAAGCGTCTTTGGGCTTCTTGAAAAGCGCTATATAAAATAAATGTATTATTATTATTATTATTATTCCTAGGTAGATTTACTGGTAAGTTTAGGGTCATTGTCATGTTGCAAGGTCCACCTTCGGTTGAGCTTCAACTTTCCGACAGATGGCCTCACATTATCCTCAAGCACCCTCTGGTACAATGAAGAATTCATAGTGGATTCTATGATGGTGAGCTGCCCAGGCCCTGATGCAGCAAAGCTGCCCCAAACCATAATATTTCCACCACCATGCTTTACAGTTGGTATCAGGTTCTTGTGGTCAAATGCTATCTTTGGTTTTCACCAAACATGTATTCTGGTACTGTGGCCAAATAGCTCTACCTTTGACTCACCTGTCCAGAGCACATTGTTCCAGAAGTGCTGGTCTTCGCCTCGGTGTTCATTGGCAAACTTCAGTCTTGCCCTGATGTTCTTTCTGGACAGCAAAGGTTTCCTCCTGGCACACCTCCCATGTAGATCAAATTTGTGCAGCCTCTTTCTAATGGTAGACTCGTGCACTTTGACATCAACAGCGGCAAGAGTGACCTGTAGGTCCCGTGATGACATTCTGGGGTTCTTAGAGACTTCTTTCAGCATCTTGCGGTCTGCTCTCGGGCTGAACTTGCTAGGGCGGCCTGGCCTGACCAAGTTGGCAGTTGTTTGGAATCTTCTCCACTTGTAGATGATCTTCCTGACAGTCGAATGATTGATTTCAAATTGTTTGGTGATCTTTCTAAATCCCTTCCCAGACTCGTAGGTATCTAAAACCTTCTTTCTGAAGGCCTCAGAGAGCTCTTTTGATCTAGGCATGGTGACGCCGCACACTTCAACAACAAAGAGCAAACCAAACTAAATGTCTGAGGTTTAAATAAGACAGGTTCCTCCAAGATCCTCTCTAAGGATGTTCTAATCATTTGCACCTGAGCTGGTGCACCTGATTCTAATTTTAGGTATTTGAAGTAATGATAAATGTAGGGGTGTACTTACTTTTTCCACATGCGAAATCTGCATTTATGTTTATTTAAATTATACAGTGGACTACAAAATGTAAATGTTTCATGATATTTGTTGTATTATATCACCTTTATCTATCAGTATTGTTGAACTAAAGATCAAGTAGCTGTATGTTGAAATATGTTGAAAAAGTCAAAACTTTACATGGGGTGTACTTACTTTTTCACGTGACTGTGTGTGTGTGTATATATATATATATATGAGGAACAATATGAGGTGTATGAGGAACAATATATTGTTACAGATACGACTTTGATGGTATGGTGGGCCGAGCGGGATGGCCGCCGTATCCGTACAAGTTACCCCGATTGCACCCGGGGTTGACTAATCGCGCTATGCTAGACCAATAGGAAAGAGAAGACACCCGGCTGGGTTATAATGACACAATACGACACCAGGGGTTCAGTTCTCAAGTATATTCGTACGGAAAAAGGTTAGATTACAACTACAAGAGGGACAGCATAGGAAGACAGGCACTTAGACACACTCTTATATTAACCCTAGACAGACCACAGATAAACGGGACAACGCTGACTCACACGGGATTTGATGGCAAGGAAAGCGGCAGTCGATGGCTCAGGTGCACCTGGCTCAGGGACAGAATCACGTACGGTGGTGTCCAGCCGATGCGGGGAGGTCGCTCAGCGCTCGTGGGTCGCGACTTTGGTGGAGATGCCGGGGAGGTCGCTCAGCGCTCGGGAGGGTGGCGTCTTGTCCTTCCAAGCTCGGGGCGCATCTGACGTCACGTCCGGCGCGGGGCCGCGTATATCCGGCGGGGAGTGACACGCCCTCGGCTCGTTAGCGCCGCCCCAGATGGCATCGGCCCATGGCTTCTCATTGGGTGCGGGGGTTACCGGCTCCGCCCTTGACGAGGGGCCGACAGGGAGCCCCTTCGTGGTAACCCCGTGGAGCGCGTGGTCAATGGCGGCTAACCGAGCCGGAAGGAGGACGCCCACTCCCCATGCCGTCACCGCGCCGCCCCCCTCTTTTGTTGTTGTTGTTGTAGTTGGCGCTTCTTCATGGGGAAGAGATGCGGAGAGGTATGGGGAGGTCCTAAACTTCCTAACAGGTGCCATATAATCACATTCTGGTGCAACGAAGAGTCATAATTAATGGAAACAAGTCCTTAACTGACATAGATTAAGAATAACTAGCAAGATGTCCTATAATTGTCTACGTGTGGTGCGGGGGACCTGGGCACGACATTTAATGGGGGGATGAAGGGGAAGATCGGCTCTAATGGGTGTTGTTTACAGACAATGGGACTAGGGAATGGGGTAAGGGAGAGTTGGGGAGTATCGGAGAAAATAGGGGAATATTTACAAGCGGATATGGAGGCCAAATTCCATATTCGCAACATTGCACCCTTCTCTACCCTCGGGGCGTCCCGACCCGATAAATCTTTACCTACTTTAGTGTGGCACGCAATGTAGTTCCCTCTACTATTAACTCTACCCTGAGTGCGACAGTTTTATAGATATTCACAAATGAGTAAATATGTCCCCCTGCGACGTTGCACCCTTCTCCTCTCAGAAACACACCCACAGGATAACCGAATCCGGAAAGAATTCTCAAACTAAACATACAGCCGGTAGGGAGCATTATTTACAAGACTACGCTGATATCTACACTACGATCCAGGACCTGTCTTTGGAGGAACACATGCAGATGTTATGCATAGAGAGAGCGCGCTTGCCAACATCGATACACCAACCCACGAGTGCTCTGTGGCCGACGGCCTTTAATAACGTGCAGAGCACCCTTCCCGCGCATCAAAAGCACCACCCCACCACCAATCGGTGCAGTCACCATTGTTCATTGGAATAAAAATAAATTCGACAACCCCTAACCCTGCAGGTGTCTCTTGCTCTTCTTGTGGTGCACTTGGTGTTACTTAAAAGTGGTTCACCTGTATGGCATAGGTGCCACGTTGACCCATAGGTCCATCCCCGGGTGGTGCTTGGCCGCAAACGAACTGCGGTCCATCGTGGGTGGCCACAAACATTGCGGTCCATATGGTGTATCGATCCCGGCAGCAAGCAGCGAAAGTGCAGGCCCACAACTGCGTCGCCAGCACCTCTCTCTCCTCTCTCTCTACCCCAAAGCCAGATCCTCGGAGGTGGGAGACAAAAACAAGACAAGTGAGCAAGGTGGTAAGGGCGCAAAAGTGCACGCAATGCAAGGTGATGCACACTGGGGGCACATGGGAACCAGGTGAGACAGGTACGTTCCTACCGTACGCCCCCCCCACCAGGTAACCTACATGGCCCCTCCCTTACCCCTTACTGTATCAACAAAACACAACACTACCCATAAACATCTACTTTACAAATCCACAAACATCCCTACTGTCTTCCCCGTTCCTCCCATATACCAAATTCGTCTTCTCTCCCTCCTAACCAATCAAATTTGCCATTTTCAACTCTCATCAAAATTTGCCATTTTCAACTCAACATCAAAATTTGCCATCACCAATTCATCATCAGTCCCTCCTAGGGAGGGAGAGATGGAATCACCCCAATGTCTCATCCACGTCGTGATGCGTCTCACAAATCCAACAGCAATTCTCATTTCTGCAACACAAACAAAGAAAACACAGGTGTGGAGTCATCATCATCACCACAGGTAAGTGGCTGCGTATGGTGCGACAGGTTCATCAATCCTAACTATTTCCTAAATGACTTTAACAACTTTACACTACCCGGGGTCTTTCTCCGGCCAACCCATTGGCCCTCTTACACTATGGGTTCTAAAAACCAATTCCCATTGGCCAAACTGTGGTGCTCTTCAATTTGGGGTCTCACTCCCCCGATTCATCTCCCGGTGCCCTCGCACAATTTCTGGGCTGCGGCGTGTACCTCTCCCAGTGGGTCTACCCACCTGCACACCTCCACCACTGCAGTTGCCTCCGAGCTTACCTGCTCCTTGCCCTAACCTAACTACCTGGGGAAGGCCCTCTGGCACTCTCCCCACTCCGTGCCCTCTCTGGCACTGGGCTGCCCGATCCACACCCGGGATCCTCAGGCACCCACTCACAACTACCGGCTCCCAGAGCCCACCTGCGGCCTCACCTGGCCGACATCCTCACAGTGGTGGAGTGCCCAACCAACTACACACACTAACAGGCTACACGCCCAGCCATTTCCACAACACTAATGCACCCATCCACAACACCATTCTGCAACCGCACCACAAATGCCAATATCCAACCACAATTTACCTGCACCCTCTACCTAACACTTACACTACCCGCCCCGGGTGCTCGTGAAAGGGGTACACTCTTCCCCCATCCACACCTTCGCACCATGCACACCACTCCGTACCACTCACTCCAACTCTCTCCACACACCTGTACCTGCACACCTGTGCTCTCACACCTGGTGCCACCTGCACCCTTCTCTCCCCAAGCGCATTCGCGCTGATCCACACACTCACTACTCATACACTGCTCCACACACCTGTCCAGTTGCACACCTGTGCAATCACACCTGTTCAATTCTCACAAACACGGCATCATCTCAGCTAACTACTCCCTTCGGACACTTGCGCTTCCCAGTCGTCCCTTTAAACTATTGCGCTCCCTCGTCATTATCATCCACACTAATCTACCTGCGTCCCTACTACAGGTATCAGTCACTAACTAAACTTAACGTCACCTAATGTCAATCCTCGCTAGATCCCTACACACCATATCCTAACCCACCCGGGCTAGTTTTCACTGCCATACACCCCATAAACCTAGTGCTCCTTTGCCCCCCATGGGAAGGGTGGCAGGGATGCCACCCTTACCCACCGGGCCCATCGCTCACTACCAATTTTGCACATCAAATTTCAACAAATCAACAATTTGCCAATCACTGCCCATCATCTGCCAATCACTACTGCCAATCCTTTGCCAATCATCACATTTTGTTTTTCTCTAATTTGGGGTCCAAAACACTAACCTCATCACCCAGTCTACTCACTAATACCTCTCGGTGCGCCAATCCCTGTCCAAAGCCCGGCTTCGTAAAGCCAAGCAATGGATGCTGGTTGTTTTGTGCCTGCGGCTGGATGCGTCCGGCATTCGGGGCAGGGACGGGGGCGTACCCGGGCCGAGATCCCACGCATCACCTCGGCGTGGAGCCATCCAATGTCCCGATCTCGACCTGCCGGCACGTCTCACCAAAAAGTGGTCGCCATGACGACCCTTTCTATCGGGCTGCCAGCTCCGCCTAGTGGAGCACGGACGCGGCCGTTCAAAGCGAGGCCCAGCACGCACCGAGGGCCCGATTCGGCTATAAGTCGTTCTACACTCTACCCCGTCTAACGTCGATGCTTCACCTGGACGCTTACACCCCGCAGCCCGTTCCTTGCTCACACCTCCAGCCGTGCCCATGCTCCTCGTACCTTTCCTTACACACCCAGGTACCCTCATTCCACTCACAGCCTTGGTCACACACCTGACCACCGAACACTTTGGCACACATTCGTCGCTCGCACACCTCACCAATACACCTCTTCGCGCCCCCTCCTCAGTCACCTCCTCTGTGACAATCACAGGTGTGCTTTCATTCGCACACCCAACCACGTGCCTCACCACCAACTCCAGCGTGCATTCCCACTCACGCTCTACCATTCCAGGTGTGCATCCTTCCATCCCAGGTGTACATCCTCGCTCACCTGTCACAACTAACTCACGCTCCATGTCACTCTCACTACTTTCACCTCCATTCCTGACAGAGCACTCACCCTTACTCTTGACAGCGCACTCTTTCCTCATGCACCTGTCCGTCACACACCTTTCTCGCGCACACTCTCCCGTTACACCCTCTGTAACACTCACCACAGGTGGACACTCTTCCTTACTTCTGACAGCGCACTCTTTCCTCATGCACCTGTCCGTCACACACCTTTCTCGCGCACACTCCTGCGCACACTCTCCCGTCACACCCTCTGCAACACTCACCACACCGCGCTTCCATGTGCTCCCTCGCACACACGCTACGACCGACTCACTCTCGCCAGCACACTCACTCCTTGGCACGCACTTTTTCCTCACACACCCCAGAGTCGGACTTTCTTGCACACCTCCTCTTTCGCACACCAGACCTGTCGCACACTTCACCCACGGCCTCTCACGAACACCCGGGTCTATCTCGACCCCCAAGCTTCTTAAATCCCCTGGCGCATCATACGCACGACCATATTGGTCACCACTTACACCGGGTCCTCTTCCTCTTCGCTTCTCCTCCATCACCTGCGAATCCCTCATCCGGTTAATGAGCACATCATCACGATCCAAACACAGACTTTGGACCAATTCTTTTATCTCCTCTTTTATCTCTTTCTTATCCCCTCTCCGTCGCTTCTTAATTTCGCTCATCCCTTCTTCCACTTCTTCTAATTTGTGCTTCACCTCTTTTATTCCCCGGTACGTCTCCTCAAGCTCGTCCTCCAAGGCTACCTTGACCGTTTCCAGGTGCGTCCTCACCTGCCGGTCCTTCGTCTCCATTACCTCTATCACCTCGTCCAACCTCGTTGTCAGTCCCTCACGTACCATCTGACATTCCCTCTTTGTCGCTATCAAGTCGTTTTTTATGTCGTTTTGTGTCGCTTTTAAACCTCCTAATACCGCAGTGTTCCTTTGAACCTGCTCCACTAACTCCGTCTGTCCCACCGTCAGCTGCTCCACCTCCTGCGTCAGGTCCTCTATGCCCCCTTGTAACTTTACAGTCCCCTTTCTCACCTCCTTCTCCATGTGCTCCTTACAGTGCCTCACCTCCTCGCGCACTCCTCCGACCTCCTCACTCACTCCTCTTCTGATCTCCTCTCCCATCTCTTGCATCTCCTGCCCAGATGCCACCCTCATCTGCTCCATTTCCTCCCTGTGAGCATCCAGTTTGGTTTCTACCCCCATTCTGACCCCCTCTATCTGCTGCTCCATTTGTTTAACTTCCCTTTCCGCTTGGTCCCTCATGTCCCTCAATTTGCCTTCCATACTGTTTTCTAACCCCTCTAACCCATTTTTCACTCCCTCTATCTGATTCTCCTGGGCAGCCATTCTATTTTCTACCCCCTCTAACCCCTTTTGCATCCCTTCCATTTGATTCTCTTGAGCGGCCATTCTGTTTTCTACCCCCGTTAACCCATTTTTCACTTCTTTTATCCCGTTGTCTAACCCCTCAAAATTATTGTCTAACTTCTCACTGGTACCCCTCGCTTCGTCCCTCATTACCCCCATTTGGTTTCCCATTACCCCCATTTGGTTTCCCAAGTCATTCCTCAGGTCTTCACTTGTCTGGACCATGAGCGCCTTTATTTGTTCCATAAATAGGCCCCAATCCATCGGCGGCGCTGCCACGGTCGCTGGCGCGGTGCTCAGCGAGGCGCCATTTTGCGCGCCCGCTTCTTCGTGCGTGACGGCGCTATTTTGCGAACCTGCCGCCCTCACTGCTTCGCTCTCCTCCTGTCCCTCATTTTGGTCCTGGATCGACCCTACCTCACTCTCCCCTACCGGACCCCAGCCGTCTTGATCCGCCATAGCGCGACTTGCAAAATTCGAGTTTCGTAAAACAAATACAAATTTCGGCCGCTCCAAATTTTGACCAAATTTTTTTTTTTCCTCTATTCGTTTTTTTTTTTTTTTTCCAAATTTGGTCGGGCCTCGAATCTCACTCCCGACACCAATTGTTACAGATACGACTTTGATGGTATGGTGGGCCGAGCGGGATGGCCGCCGTATCCGTACAAGTTACCCCGATTGCACCCGGGGTTGACTAATCGCGCTATGCTAGACCAATAGGAAAGAGAAGACACCCGGCTGGGTTATAATGACACAATACGACACCAGGGGTTCAGTTCTCAAGTATATTCGTACGGAAAAAGGTTAGATTACAACTACAAGAGGGACAGCATAGGAAGACAGGCACTTAGACACACTCTTATATTAACCCTAGACAGACCACAGATAAACGGGACAACGCTGACTCACACGGGATTTGATGGCAAGGAAAGCGGCAGTCGATGGCTCAGGTGCACCTGGCTCAGGGACAGAATCACGTACGGTGGTGTCCAGCCGATGCGGGGAGGTCGCTCAGCGCTCGTGGGTCGCGACTTTGGTGGAGATGCCGGGGAGGTCGCTCAGCGCTCGGGAGGGTGGCGTCTTGTCCTTCCAAGCTCGGGGCGCATCTGACGTCACGTCCGGCGCGGGGCCGCGTATATCCGGCGGGGAGTGACACGCCCTCGGCTCGTTAGCGCCGCCCCAGATGGCATCGGCCCATGGCTTCTCATTGGGTGCGGGGGTTACCGGCTCCGCCCTTGACGAGGGGCCGACAGGGAGCCCCTTCGTGGTAACCCCGTGGAGCGCGTGGTCAATGGCGGCTAACCGAGCCGGAAGGAGGACGCCCACTCCCCATGCCGTCACCGCGCCGCCCCCCTCTTTTGTTGTTGTTGTTGTAGTTGGCGCTTCTTCATGGGGAAGAGATGCGGAGAGGTATGGGGAGGTCCTAAACTTCCTAACAGGTGCCATATAATCACATTCTGGTGCAACGAAGAGTCATAATTAATGGAAACAAGTCCTTAACTGACATAGATTAAGAATAACTAGCAAGATGTCCTATAATTGTCTACGTGTGGTGCGGGGGACCTGGGCACGACATTTAATGGGGGGATGAAGGGGAAGATCGGCTCTAATGGGTGTTGTTTACAGACAATGGGACTAGGGAATGGGGTAAGGGAGAGTTGGGGAGTATCGGAGAAAATAGGGGAATATTTACAAGCGGATATGGAGGCCAAATTCCATATTCGCAACAATATATATATATATATATATTGTAACGGATTTGAGAATTGTGGTTGTTTTGTTATGTAAATATCACCCTCCGTAGTGTAAAGAAAGATCAAAGGTCGTCCTTAGTTAAGCCATCGCACACACGTCGCCAATCCTAAGTTCCCCTCTAGTTATGTCCTTAATGAATGTCAGTATAAGGTTCTGTGATCCACTAGTTAATTACGTTGCATCATTTAAATAAGACAGGTCCGTCCGACGCCCCATGGCATCTTCAAAGTGCCAGGTTTGCCAGGTTTGTTGCAATTGCCTCCATTGACCACGAGGTAAAGCATCTTCAAAGTGCCAGGTTTGCCAGGTTTGCTGCAATTGCCTCCATTGACCACGAGGTAACCTCGGAGAAGAAAGGCATGTCTCCACCTCGTCATAGAGGGGTGGAGTGAGCCAGCCCTTGCCGACCAACCAAGGATGAGGGGTTTGGCTTTGAGAGAGCGTGGAGAGAACCGTCGAGGAGGTTCGCGAAGGTTTGAGGGCGTGGCATATATAACCCGCGGTGGGACGCCCCCGAGAGAGATGAGTCCTGGACAGAGGGAGACGAGAGAACAAAAGCCGTTGGAGAGCACGCGACGCAGCGGTACGCAGGAGCAGCTTGAACCAGCGGGGCTCGAACAGCAGCAATAGCTTGAACCAGCGAAGCTCGAACAGCAGCAACAGCTTGAACCGGCGGAGCTCGTACCACGGCGGCTCGCACGACCGCAGCTTGGGCGTTGACGGCGGCCCGACCGTGACCCAATTCCCGTGGACCCTCCTCTCCCTCCAGCTATCCACCTCCGGCATTCGTTCCTGCCATCATCCCCCGTGTAAGTGTGCTCGTAGTCTGTCTTTTGTCTTGTCCCTGGGTTTATAAGTAAGACTGTTTAATATAAGCTAATATTGCACTGTGTCTCCTTGCTCCTTTCTGTTCAGTTATTTTCTTATCCTTTCCATTCTCCTTGGTTATTTTTGGTCTTATTAATAGTTCGCAATAAATCATATTTGTTCTACCTACTTCTTCTTCTTCTCTTCTTCACATTCGGTCGCTTTAGTGATTTCCAGATTGAGGGTACGTGGCGCGATTCGGCCGACGCACATCAATCGAGTCTAGTCTTTGGTAACCGGCTCACGCCGCAGTTCGCTTCGCTCGGCGTTATCCATCCATTACGCTGCGGCCGTGAGCGGGGGAGTATTTCCTCGCGTACCGGGAAGCGCTGGTATTTAGGTCATAGGACGGTTGGGCCTAATACCCTACCCAGCGCCGACCGGGCGCGGCATCATACCCCCGGGACCACATCGGTCAGTCATAAACGAGGGGATTAATCCCCCCTCGGTAAGGGGAGAGAGGCCGACGTTGGATTCCGTAACAATATATATATATATATATATATATATATATATATATATATATATATATATATATATATATATATATATATAGTTGCGGTTTTGAGAACCCCTCACTTGTAAATACTTGTAAATAATAGCTCTTGTAAATATCCCAGCATTTAATAAGGTCGCACCCATAGCTAGTCCATACGCAACACGTAGGTCACCATAGGACTTTAGTTATCTCCTTAGTATGTGTTTAAATAAGGCCATGTTCCCAATAGTTGAATCTGCGTTGCATTAATCAAATAAGGTAGGCCCCATTCATCACATTCGAACCTCTCTCTCTCTCCAAGCTACCCCATCATGCCCACCTACAGTCGGGGCTTGTCCCTCCCAATTCTATAACGCGCTTTCGCTTGCCAGCAGCGTTCGCTGCATTGAGCTGTCATCGCTGCCTTAAGCGCTCGCCCCGGCCGCCATTACGCACACGGTCAAGCTTGGAGAAGAAGGGGGCGGAGCGCCAAGAACGAGGTGTGGCCACGTCAACTCACCATCAGGGCGTGGCCAGCAAGCCCCCACCAGCCAACCAGGGCTGATGTAATCTGACCGACGGGCGTGGCCTGGCGGAGCGCGGAGTGATATTGGAGCGCGTTATATAAGCGCAAGCGGGGAGGACTGCTTGAGGGAGAACGGCGCCACGGACACCTTGCTTATTGTACAAGAGAGATCTGCGCAGGGGACCGTTGCTGCTGGAAAAGACTGCGCGGGGAGAGCTCGATTGCATTGTACGACCTCCTTTCGTAACGAGCCATTTCGTAACGAGCTTGCGCCATGATTCACGGAACTGCGCGAGGGTACCCTCTGATACGAACATTGCGAGAGAGAGAGAGAGAGAGAGAGAGTTGGCACACATGAGGACCAATGAGGACCAAAATCGTCTATTAAGATGATCAAGATGTCATTAAGATGATTAATGATAAATCATTAAGATGATGATGATCGTCTATTAAGCCTTGATCATCTTAATAGACGATTTTGGTCCTCATTGGTTAGATTTTTTGCAGTATGCCGTCCTGACGAGGGTCAATAAGCCCGAAATCTGGATTGGCGGCTCTGCTTGATGTTTAGCCAATGGGGACCAATGAATAAATCTCGGTCTGTTGACAGAGTGGCCGGGCTGAGGCCTCCAGAAGACCCTTTGGGTCGGAGGTGACGCTTTGGTCTAAGACTTCGGTCCACAGGAGATCGGGACAGCGCTCGTCACGCTGTTATGTTCGTTGATTATTATCCCCGCCGATCGCACCGCACCCCCTGGTTTTGGTTTGCACTGGTGGGAACGATGGTCTGTGTGGCAGACAGGCTGTTGGTTCCTTGCGGGTTATGTGGTATTTACCGTGTGAGACATAATTCGTGGCTGGTGCTCACCATTAGAGCTAGGAGGTGCCTTGCTCATATATATATATATATATATATATACACACATTTAAATATGTGTACATATATATGTGGGGGCAGCACCCAGCACCCCCCCGCCCCCCATTTCCCCAACCCCCCAGGAAGAAACCCAGGAAGCACTGGGACTGTTGTACATGAGGTTTATTATAGAGTTACTAATAACGTGCACGGAATATTTCAGTCTATGGGCCAAGGGGACAGTCCCCCTCTCACAAGAGACTGCCTCGATGCCATACACCGAAATCTTCGAGTTCTCCCCGTCAAGCCGGTCATATACATAGTCCACACCATTTCCCTCCCCCTCCCCTCATCCCATACTGAGAAATCAAAGAGGTGGTCGAGACAGGAAGGAGGGAGGGACAGACAAGGACATTGGGAGGAAAGGAATAATGAACAACTCATTCCAGGGAGAAATGCTTACAATATACTGGCCTTGACAGCGATAGTGGTCGGCTGGGAAGCGGAGTGACAATATGCAAACACGTCTGCTTCCCGCCCAGCCCGGACCTCCCACGGGGATATCGTTTGGCAGGGAATGGAAATGTCATTTATGGTCTTAAACTGCCCTCCAGAGGATTGGGAGGGTATAGCGGGGGGAAATACTCATTATTCTGGCATAACAGTGCTGGTAGTATTTGGGTACCCCCATCACTGCCACCACATATACATATATACATATATATAGCAGGCATGTAAGACATCGGCCATTATAAAGCTCG
Organism: Myxine glutinosa; assembly: GCF_964187855.1. NCBI lineage: Eukaryota > Metazoa > Chordata > Myxini > Myxiniformes > Myxinidae > Myxine > Myxine glutinosa. Next base: position 118,235,435 of record NC_136269.1, on the reverse strand, counting down.
CAGTGTCCGTGTGAGAAATCTGTGAGGATATCCCGGAGACTCAATAGCTCAGTGGGCTGTCACCGCGTAAGTGATGAATTCCTGGGTTCGAGTCCCTGGTTGAGTCAGAATTTTTTCACACTAGCCCCACGCAGGAATTGACTACCTGTTTCTTAAATTGTTAGATGAGTTCATCGTCAATGCACTTTCACACACTCACATCCGGGGTCTGCCTAGCAGGCACGTAAGACATCGGCCATTATAAAGGTCGCAGTGTTAGTGTGAGAAATCTCTGAGGATATCCCGGAGACTCAATAGCAGTGGGCTGGCGCCGCGTAAGTGACGAGTTCCTGGGTTGAGTCAGAATTTTTTCCACACAAGCCCCACGCAGGAATTGACTTCTGTTTCTTATATATATATATATATATATATATATATATATACATTATACACATACATACATACATACATACATAGTACATACACACGAGGGGCAGTCGATAAGTAACCTTAAAATATTTTTCACAACTTGTTTATTGTATGTACGTGCGTGTGTAACAACTGTTATTTTTCGACATTGTCTCCATTGCGTTCAATGCATTTTTTCCAGCGCTTTACCAAGGCCTGGATTCCTCTAGAAAAAAATATATATATTTTGGCTGCTTGCTGTGTGCCACCTCTTGGACCTCTTCGTCGGATCGGAAAGTGGTTCCACCAAGAGCCTCTTTAAGTGGCCCAAAGATGTGGTAATCCGAAGGGGTGAGGTCTGGTGAGTAGGGTGGATGAGGAAGACACTCAAAATGCAGGTCCTCAATTGTTGCAGCTGTTGCGTGGGCAGTATTGGGCCGAGCATTGTCATGCGGCAGCAAAACACCGGTAGTGAGTAGTCCATGACGTTTTGATCTGATTGCTGGTTTCAGATGATTTTTAAGGAGGTCGCAGTATCTGATTGGTGACTGTGGTCCCTCTGGGCATGTAATGCTCCACAAGTGGGCCTCGGCTATCCCAGAAGAGTGTCAGCATCACTTTTCCAGTGGACGCCTGTGTGCGGAATTTTTTGGGCTTCGGAGAAGTTGAATAGCACCACTCTTTGCTTGCCCTCTTCGTTTCTGGCTGAAAATAGTGGACCCAGCTTTCATCCCCAGTCACGACACACTGTAAGAAAGCATCGCCTTCTGTTTTGTAACGTCGCAGAAGTTCTTCACATGCGTCCACTCAGCGTTCTTTCAGTTTGGGTGTGAGTTGTCTAGGCACCCACCTTGCAGACACTTTGCGGAACCTCAGCACGTTGTGAATGATATGGTGTGCTGAACCGTGGCTAATGCTCAATTCGGAGAACACTTCATCCAGCGTAATGCGGCGCTTTTCCTTTAGCACGCGCTCAACTCCTGCAACCATTTCTAGTGTGTCGGCTGTGTGACGCCGGCCGGAGCGAGCAACATCGGCCACACTGGACACTCCACTTTTAAACTTTCTGTCCCAGTCGTACACCTGCTGCAGCGATAAACATGCGTCACCATATTGCATCTTCATTCTGCGATGGATTTCACTGGGATTCACACTCTCACTTCCCAAGAAATGGATGACACAATGTTGCTCCTCCCTGGTGCATGCTTCTAAGGGAGCCGCCATCTTGGAACTGCTCTACTGACGTCCTACGCTCAATGATGGCAGATCTAAAACAGGCAAAACATGACTCTTACGCAAAGATATAACATATGTCGTCTACAACTACACACATTACATTCTCGAATTTATATCGCTATTTTAAGGTTACTTATTGACTGGCCCTCGTGTGTGTGTGTGTATGTATGTATGTATGTATGTATGTATATATGTATGTATGTATGTGTATATATATATATATATATATATATATATATATATATATATATATACATACATACAGACTTGGCATTTAATGTGGATTTTTTTTTTTTTTCTTGACTTGGGTTTACTTTCTTAACTCAGTATATCAATCTGGTGACTTTCTTTTACACTTTGGTGATTTATTTGTTAAAAGAACCATGTCACTGATTGTCTGTCGCAGCAAAAAGTCAACAGGATTATATCACAGGTGGCGTGGCAAAATGTACAGACAGGTGCATTTGACGATTGGCTTCACTGTCGGGTATACAAGGGTTGTTGCGTTCTGTATTAGTGGAAAACAACTGCTGCACATCTCCAAAGTTATTGCCGCTTCCTCTGGAGATGGTCCGTCAACTCGACAATGCTGTTTGTCATGGAGTGGTGGCTTTACGAAATTACGGCATGAAAGAGCGTGCTATTGCTCGGCAGTATGGCATCACTCAAGGTCAGGTGTCAAAGCTCCTAAAACGAAATGCTCAGAGGGGTGTCCCTACTCCAATACCGAGGCCAGGACGTCCCCGCAGAACCACAAGGAGAGATGATCGCCAGCTGCACCGGTTAGTCCGCAATGGCCGTACCAAGTCAGCTAATCGGCTTGGGGCTGAGTGGCAGCAACTGACAAATGTGCCTGTATCCTGAAGGCTAGTCAACCAACGACTGGTTCAAGCAGGCTATCGTGCCAGGCGTCCCCTGAGAAAGCCACGCCTGACCAGACAACACCGCCAGCGCCGATTGCAGTGGGCCAGAGAGCACCGTCAATGGCAGTCAGGACACTGGAATCACGTGATCTTCAGTGACGAGTCTAGATTTCTGGTCTATCGTCAAGATGGCCGCGTCCGAGTGTACAGACAAGTGCATGAAGCCTACAACAAAGATTGTATAGTGCCAAGAGTCCAAGCTGGAGGTGGTGGGGTGACCGTTTGGGCTGCTTTTCATGCAGGGGGCAAAACTGACCTGGTTGTTCTGAATGGAAACCTGAACCAGTTCAAGTACAGGGCCATTCTGGAAGAAACATTGCTTCCATTTGCTCATCAGCCTTTCGAGGAAACTTTGTCTTCCAAGATGACAATGCACGGCCTCATCGTGCTCGCATGATACAACACTTTCTTGCTGACCGTGGTGCAGAGCACATGGAGTGGCCTGCTATGTCCCCGGATATGAATCTGATAGAGAACTTGTGGGCAGAATTAACGCATCAAATCGACCACTTGGACCAGCAGCCGACCTCTGTGCGTGAATTGCAGCAGGCTGTTGTCACTGCATGGCAAGCGATTCCTGTCCAAACCTTGGCAAATCTCGTGAACAGCATGCCTCAACGTGTACGTGCTCTCCTGAATGCTCGTGGGGGTTACACGAAGAACTGAACTGTAATTTTACTGTCCGTAATCCCAGTCGTAATTTAACTTTTGTTTTTGTTGAAATTTTTTTTGGCTCATGTGCAAAATAAAGAGATACTTCTGGAAAACGTACAGAAGTTTAACACAGTACTGTCCATGAATTGAGTTCGATATCAGTTTACATCACTTTCAAGGATCAATTTATTTGTTTCGAAATGTCAAATGTGGTTTTTGTTTCTTTTAAAGGTCACATTAACAAAATCTAGAATAATTTCAACATAATTCCAATGAACTTTTGGTTCGAAGACATCTTGAAAAGTAAGTTCACCCCCACAAAAAAAATATTCCATATTAAATGCCAAGTCTGTGTAAATATATTTCTGAGGGGTATATAGTATATGTAGATATATACACAGTACATATAGCTATATATATAACCTATGCAGAGTAATTTCCCATACAGGGTAATTATGTATCATACACGAGGTGGGGGTGTGGGGGTTATTTTCTTTTTGTTTTTGCATTGCATTCAATTTATTTGTTTGATCAGAGTAGTGATGGCAATGTACAAAAGAGCGCGCACAGCTGTAAGGACGAAGGACGGGAACAGTGGTGAGTTTGAGGTGAAGGTTTGAGGTTTGAGGTGTATCAGGGGTCGGTACTAAGTCCACTACTATTTGTAGCTGTGATGGAGGTGCTGGCTCAGAACGTAAAGGAGGGTTTACCGCGGGAGTTGTTGTATGCAGATGATCTGGTGTTGATTGCGGAAAGTATGGATGGACTGAAGGAAAAGATGAACAAGTGGAAGGAATGTATGGAGACAAAAGGTCTGAAGGTGAATATCGGAAAGACGAAGGTGATGGCAAGTGGTAAAGCATGTGGTGAGGTGGAAAGAACTGGGAAGTGGCCCTGTGCTGTGTGTAGGAAGGGTGTCGGAGTGAACTCCATTCAATGTACAATGTGCGCTGAGTGGGTTCATCAAAAATGTAGTGGTCTGAGAGGGTCATTAACCAGTGTGGCAGCTACATTCAAATGTAAGGTGTGCACAGAGGGAGTTGTAGATGGAGGAAATGTTGAGTTGGATCTTGGAGACGGCGTGAAGCTGGAAGGTGTGAAAACATTTTGCTACCTCGGAGACATGCTGAATGGAGAAGGTGGATCAGACTCGGCAACGGTTGCAAGAGTGAGATGTGCATGGAAGAAGTTTCGGGAACTGAGTGGCATGCTGATGATGAGGGGAGTGTCGTTGAAGCTGAAGGGAAAGGTGAATGCTGCATGTGAGAAGTGTTATGATTTATGGGAGCGAGACATGGGTAATGAACGTAGAGCAGCAACGAAGGTTGGGAAGGGTGGAAATGCGAATGGTTCGACGGATGTGTGGAGTATCGTTGAGAGAGAGGAAGACAAATGATGAATTGCGAAAGATGATGGGAATAGAGCCTGTGATTGATGCTGTGAAGAGGAACAGGTTGAGATGGTTTGGTCATGTGTTGAGGAAGGATGAAAGTGACTGGTTGAGAAGAGTGATGGAAATGAATGTAGAAAGAAGTAGAGGACGGGGAAGACCCGAGAAAGACTTGGCTAAAGATGGTGGAAGTAGAAATGCGGGCAAGGGGGTTAACAAGGAGAGATGCAGAAAATAGGGCAAAATGGAGAAGATTGTCATGGGGACCGCAAGGCTAACCCCCGCTCTTGTAGGGAAAATGGCCTTTAAAATGCATGTTGTTGTTGTTGTATTGCATTCGTTTTGGGAACTGAGTATTGTGTTGTATAGTAAACCATATTGTATTGCGAACTGAGTACCCTCGTCCCTCTACACAAGGGGAAAGGTGACCCTCTGGACTGTGGCTCATATAGGGCGATAAAGTTATTAGAGCATGGAATGAAGGTATTGGAAAGGGTGTTGGAGAGGAAGATAAGGAAGAAAGTGAAGATCGACGAAATGCAGTTTGGATTTATGCCAGGAAGACGAACGACAGACGCGCTTTTTATTGTAAGGCAGTTGCAGGAGAAGTAGATGGAGAAGAGGAAGAAGTTGTTTCTTGGGTTTGTTGATCTGGAGAAAGCATTTGATAGGGTTCTACGCGAAGTAGTGACATGGCCATTGAGGAAGTTAGGAGTGGAGGAATGGTTGATCAGAGTCATGATGGCAATGTACGAGAGAGAGCGCACAGCTGTAAGGACGAAGGACGGGAACAGTGGTGTGTTTGAGGTGAAGATGGGAGTGCATCGGGGTTGGTACTAAGTCCACTACTATTTGTAGCTGTGATGGAGGTGCTGGCTCAGAACATAAAGGAGGGTTTACCGTGGGAGTTGTTATATGCAGATGATCTGGTGTTGATTGGGGAGAGTATGGATGGACTGAAGGAGAAGATGAAGTGGAAGAAATGTATGGAGGCAAAAGGTCTGAAGGTGAATATCGGAAAGACGAAGGTGATGGCAAGTGGTAAAGCATGTGGTGAGGTGGAAAGAACTGGGAAGTGGCCCTGTGCTGTGTGCAGGAAGGGTGTCGGAGTGAACTCCATTCAATGTGCAATGTGCGCTGAGTGGGTTCATCAAAAATGCAGTGGTGTGAGAGCATCATTAACCAGTGTGGCAGCTACATTCAAGTGTAAGGTGTGCACAGAGGGAGCTGCAGATGGAGGAAAAAATGGCAACGGTTGCTAGAGTGAGATGTGCATGGAAGAAGTTTCAGGAACTTCAGGACGAGGAGGGGAGTGTCGTTGAAGCTGAAGGGAATGGTGTATGCTGCATGTGTGAGAAGTGTTATGATTTATGGGAGCGAGACATGGGTAATGAACGTAGAGCAGCAACGAAGGCTGGAAAGGGTGGAAATGTGAATGGTTCGGTGGATGTGCAGAGTATCGTTGAGAGAGAGGAAGACAAATGATGAATTCCGAAAGATGATGGGAATAGAGCCTGTGGTGGATGCTGTGATGAGAAACAGGTTGAGATGGTTTGGTCCTGTGTTGAGGAAGGATGAAAGTGACTGATTGAGAAGAGTGATGGAAATGAATGCAGAAGGAAGTAGAGGATGGGGAAGACCAAGAAAGACTTGGCTGAAGGTGGTGGAAGAAGAAATGCGGGCAAGGGGGTTATCAAGGGGAGATGCAGAAAATAGGGCAAAATGGAGAAAATTGTCATGGGGCCCGCAATGCTAACCCCTGCTCTGGCAGGGAAAATGGCCTTAAAATGCCTGTTATGTTGTTGTATTGCATTCGCTTGTTAATGCAAGACATTATAGCTTATATATTTATTTTTTTTACATTACAGTTTTACTTCCTGCCGAGTGCAAGCAATAGAAATCCAAATAATATTTAGACACAATTGGTCATTAAATAAACCCACATCAGGTGGTTTCAGAGGTGAGTGTGTTTCCACCAAACTATCCTGCCAAACAAAGAAGGGGAACCACGATCTCTAAGGTGTGTACAGACTTTATTGTTAATCGTGTACACAGTGTGCCTTTGTACCAAAATGAACGCAAGGCTAAAAGGAAACTCTTTACAATAAACAAACCAGTCACTGACGAGGTGACAACACAAACATATCTTGCCTTTTTCTGAATTCCACCAATGAACTGTGGGATGGTGATGTTTGGTGGTGGCCTGGACATCCCCAATGTCATACAAATGGCCTTGAACTCTTTAAAGTCCTCGGTACCCTCCCCATCTCCATCTCCATCTCCATCTTTGAGCTTTGATGGTTGTTTTAAAACCAAAATTCTTGCTGCTTGCAGCTCCGAGGTCAAGTACACTGAGGAAAGCGCACAAAATAATTTTTACTTTGTAACAAGACCCCACAATGATCTCAAACAGCAATAATACGATTATATAGGCTAAAGTTATATCTATATATATATATATATATATATATATATGTATATATATATACACACACAGACTTGGCATTTAATATGGATTTTTTTTTTTCTTGACGGGTTTACTTTCTGAACTCAGTATATCAATCTGGTGAGTTTCTTTTACCCTTCGGTGATGTCTTTGTTGAAAGAACCATGTCACTGATTGTCTTTCGCAGCAAGAAGTCAATAACAGGATTATATCACAGGTGGCGTGACAAAATGTAAGGACAGGTACATTTGACGATTGGCTTCACAATCGGGTACATAAGGGTTGTTGCGTTCTGTATTAGTGGAAAACAACTGCTGCACGTCTACAAAAGTTATTGCCGCTTCCTCTGAAGATGGTCCGTCAACTTGACAATGCTGTTTGTCATGGAGTGGTGGCTTTACGAAATTCTGGCATGAAACAGCGTGTTATTGCTCGGCAGTATGGCATCACTCAAGGTCAGGTGTCAAAGATCCTGAAACGAAATGCTCAGAGGGGTGTCCCTACTCCAATACCGAGGCCAGGACGTCCACGCAGAACCACAAGGAGAGATGATCGCCAGCTGCATCGGTTAGTCTGCAATGGCTGTACTAAGTCAGCTAATCGGCTTAGGGCTGAGTGGCAGCAACTGACAAATGTGCCTGTATCCAGAAGGCTAGTCAACCAACGACTGGTTCAAGCAGGCTATCGTGCCAGGCGTCCCCTGAGAAAGCCACGCCTGACCAGACAACACAGCCAGCGCCGATTGCAGTGGGCCAGAGAGCACCGTCAATGGCAGCCAGGACACTGGAATCACGTGACCTTCAGTGACGAGTCTAGATTTCTGGTCTATCGTCAAGATGGCCGCGTCCGAGTGCGCAGACAAGTGCATGAAGCCCACAACGAAGATTGTATAGTGCCAAGAGTCCAAGCTGGAGGGGGTGGGGTGACCGTTTGGGCTGCTTTTCATGCAGGGGGCAAAACTGACCTGGTTGTTCTGAATGGAAACCTGAACCAGTTCAAGTACAGGGTCATTCTGGAAGAAATATTGCTTCCATTTGCTCGTGCAGCCTTTCGAGGAAACTTTGTCTTCCAAGATGACAATGCACGGCCTCATCGTGCTCGCATGATCCAACACTTTCTTGCTGACCGTGGTGTAGAGCATATGGAGTGGCCTGCCATGTCCCCGGATATGAATCCGATAGAGAACTTGTGGGCAGAATTAACGCGTCAAATCGACAACTTGGACCAGCAGCCTACCTCTGTGCGTGAATTGCAGCAGACTATTGTCACTGCATGGCAAGCGATTCCTGTCCAAACCTTGGCAAATCTCGTGAACAGCATGCCTCAACGTGTACGTGCTCTCCTGAATGCTCGTGGGGGTTACACGAAGTACTGAATTGTAATTTTACTGTCCATAATCCCAGTCATAATTTAGCTTTTGTTTTTGTTGAAAAATGTTTTGGCTAATGTGCAAAATAAAGAGATACTTCTGGAAAACGTACAGACGTTTAACAGTACTGTCCGTGAATTGAGTTCGATATCAGTTTACATCACTTTCAAGGATCAATTTATTTGCTTCGAAATGTCAAATGTGGTTTTTGTTTCTTTTAAAGGTCACATTAACAAAATCTAGAATAATTTCAACATAATTCCAATGAACTTTTGGTTCTAAGTCATCTTGAAAAGTAAGTTCACCCCCACAAAAAATATATTCCATATTAAATGCCAAGTCTGTGTGTGTATATGTGTGTGTGTGTATATGTGTGTGTGTGTGTGTGTGTGTGTGTGTGTGTGTGTGTGTATATATATATATATATATATATATATATATATATATATATATATATATATATATATATATATATATATATATATATATATCAAAGATTAAAGTCTCTCTTTAATCAGTCCAAGTTAAAATTGTATTTTAATGGTATCAAAATAAAAATACCATTGGTAGAATAAATAAATAAATCGACAACAAGAGCAACACCAAAACACAGGAGGATGTGCCAGCAAAGATACACCCCCCAAGCATGCATGCATGCAGGACCCTAAACCAGGTGTAACTTCTTGGTCAGGTAGACTTTCGCTATCTAAGCTCTAAATACATTTGAAAGCAAAATTTTTTTATCTGAGCTTAAAACAGTGGTTGAAGTTTGTTGGGAAGAGTTGGAAGAGTCAATTTACAACAAGTGAAGGGTATGGCCAGGGATATCTTCTGATGGGATATCTTCTACAATGCCAGCTAAAATTTGGAGCAATCGAAGGCAAAAACAAGTATTGAGACTTGTTACATTTTCAAACACTGCAAACATTTGATTTCCCCCCTTATACACATGCTATTTTGTCTCCTTTCGTATGCAGCACAAGGCTGTGGGGTCGTATTAATCAGCCACTGATGCAATTCCCTCTTGTAGGTCAGGGTAAAAATTTGGGATTTGTTCATGGTACCGGAGATGGCTCGCCTACTCTTCACGAAGGACACCGTGAGATCTTTAACATCCACCAACTAATGCTAGCAGACGGGATGCCCAGTTTAACACCTGAGGGACGGCACACACAATTATGAATCTCCCTGCCTGTGAAACACAAATATGACAAAGTAAATTCCAAAATCTCTGCCCCAAAGTCACGTTCTCTGTCCCAAGGGAACAAAGTGCAAGCAGGCAAATGCTCAAGGGGGTCACTATACCCCTTTCCTGGGCATGCGGATCAGCAGTGGTATTGGTACCCATGCACACACAATATAATAGCAACTATAATAAAGCTGTGTGACCTGCGACAAAATCATACCGAGCAGGAGGAGACAGTTATGCTTGTTCAACAAGCGCCGTGTGACATCTCCAGAAGTAAGGCGACTGTACACACAGCCCAACTCATTGAGAAAGCCACTCATCTCGAGCTGGAAAGTTTCAGCTTCATTGGGGTCTGGCAAAGACGACGTGGACAAGGGGAAATTACAGCACAACAGCAGTCATACAATTGCATTGTAACAAACGTGAAAAGCCATCAGTTGGTGCAATATTCGAATCATATAATCACTCAACTGCATGAAACGATGACTTTTGTAAATCAAGATCGATGTCACAAAAGTAGAAGGGACATAGATTTGAAATTAGTTCGTTTTTGCAGTGACGTCACCAATAAGTGAATTTCAAATTTCTGGGGGAAAACGTTTTCTGCTAAACATTCACCACCCCAATGAAGGAAATGGAACCAACGATTATCCGATGTACAGTAACACGACGCCATTTGTTTTCTCTCTACTGATGAAGAAAAAAAACAAGAAAAAAAAACATTTCGACAGAAAAACTTCCTAATTTATTAGAATATTATTTCACAAGTTGTTTTAAAACTTCAAAAACACAATGATAGTCCCCAGGTTGTAATTTACCTGCATTTTGGGCTTTTACCCAGAAAGCAGAAAGAACTACAAAACAATGTTTGGAGTCTTTGTTAAGCATGAGCCAGATTACACTGATAAAGATACAGTGTCAGTTTTCTCCAAAAATTACTGCACAAAAAAAATGAATGAATGATCGTTTTAAGGCCATTTTCCCCGCTAGAGTGGGGGTTGGCCTTGCGGGCCCCATGACAATCATGGTTCCCTGTTTGAGGCAATGTTTTTATGGCCGGATGCCCTTCCTGATGCCAACCCTTAGTCGCCTCTTACGATGCGCAGGGATACGCTGTACCTATTCTAAACCGGGGTACACACCAGGACCAAAAATTACTGCACAGAATATTAGAATTGCACAGTAAATTAGTTTTTACCTGCAACATGTCGCAGGTCTAGGAGCTTCACGTTGCTGCTGTTGTTGTTGGGGTTATTGTTGTGGATCTTTTTTTTTTTAATGTGCACCCATTGGTCGGCCAGCTGCCGGACCACGCCCACATGTTGCTTGACTCCACCCACAATAGCATGAGATGAAATAATATGGCTGCCATCTCAGTTTTCTGGTGGGCCTAACACATTAGCCCAATAGGCCTCTGCTGATTACACACTGCTTGGGTTTGTTGTGTCAGATTTCCATTGACTTTCTTTGGGTCGACTGTTATTCACGATGAGGGACCCCGAAAAATATAATCATGTGTCATTTAATCAAGCCAGTCATAACGCAAGGTGAAGTGTCAAGTTGATTTTTTAATAGCACATTAAATGGGCTTCTCAATCGTGCTGTTCACCTTTTAAGAGTGCTTTAAATGTGCGTTTCCCTATTGGCTCGTCACCAGATTTTGTAATTACCAGGTCATTCTTGGTAAGCAATTACACCTGCAGATGTACCATACCGTTTTAAACAAAGGTACATTATATTCAAACTCCCTTATCTCAATATGTTCATTTTAAAAAACAAGCCAATTGGCAGTGCCATCCCTAAATTTGTTTTTTTTCACCATACGCTATGCTTTCAACTTTGCTGCAAATTTTTCCTTAAGCCTTGCAACGACGACATATTGTCGACGACAATGGGAATATCCTCCACAAGCGTTTTCAACATCGCGTGAAGAAAGAAATCACTTTCATTTTATTTTGGGATACTTTGCTCAAATACAATTAGACAAGACCTGTAGTCTAACAGCAGCGTAGCCGGGCTTGTTTGATAGTTTAGTTGAAGAGGATGGTATGACCTGGGTGGGGATACCAGTTAACAAATAATGTAACTTTTTAATTATTTTGAAGTACTCTTAAATCTCTAAGCTGTCTGTCACCATGGAAGTGAAGACATTTCATTGAGACAATGGTTTATTCCATATGTTTTGAGTCAACAATGAACCAGCCATACACCGCCTCAATCCAGTAACCTTGCAGTCATGACAAAGTGATTGCAGTGTTATGATTATATTTACTATATTATTATTATTAACATTATTACGAAAACAATACTACTGTATTAAGAAACCTGGGCTAATTTGTCCGAAGCGGCCTGAAGGTGAGCAATGAAGGCATGAAGCCTAAGGCCGAAAAGTACTGTGTCATTGGAAGACCCATAAGGCCTATGCTTTCGATGTTTGATGGTCATTTTAACAATCGCTTTGTTTGTGTTTCACACTGAATGAAAAACATAAAGGTAGAGCATGCACATTGTGATATATGACAGGTTCGACAATATGTTCGGCCTTAACGGCATAGTAATCAAAATGGCGGTGTGTAGAGTCAGCCGTTGTACGCTCTAATGACATCACATCACCCGTGTCATGTGACCAGATCCTCAGCTCTGGTTGGTGTACGCTTGTGGGGGACATACATACCGACCAACAAACAATGTTCGAGACGGCTTTGCCCAATGGGCTATGCCGTAAAAAGCAGTGCATCTTCCTGATATAAACCTCATAAACATTTGCAAATGTTTGTGCGTTTGTACATTATGCTTTCACTGCCAAACCGTAGCACCTAAAGGTCCCAAGTTTTGGGTGCAAGTACTTCAGAATATGGGGGAAGATATTCATGTACCACACGTTGGCCTTGATCTCTGTTTGTTCGTGAACAGGATATCTCAAAAAGTTGTGGACAGATTCAGACAAAACTTGGTGGACAGGTTGGGTGTGTAACAAGGACTAATCGATTCAATTTTGGTGAACATCCGGATACTAGAATATTTTAAGTGATTGATTCTTCACCATTGAGTGACAAGGCCAAAAATGATGAATAACATGACATTAAAAAAGCTGTGGACGACTTATGACCAAACTAGGTAGATGAGTTGGTTCGGCGACAATAACAATCCCATTTCATTTTGGTTCAGGTCCGAATCCAGATCCGGCAATCAGTGGGATACAAAACGTAAACTGATCAGCCTGGTGGCGGGAGGTATGCTCTCTACCGTGTGCCATTCTAGTTACCCTTGCCAGAGGAGAGGGTATTGCATTTGTCTGTCAGTTTGTTTGTCCGCACAGAATAAATATGATTTTCTCTGCAACCGTTGGTCCGATTGACAGAATTTTTTTTACCATAGGTGCAAATCCACCTGTACAATTTTTTAATGATGATCATGACGTCATAGGTCACGTGGTTTGGCCGCCATCTTGGAAAAACCAAAAAACTTTGCACCTGTATATCTCCGAAAGCGCTGTATAGAAAAAATTGAGACGGCTCATTGTAAGCAACTCTCCATGGGGAATAAAATATGTTAACGACGATGTCATAGGTGCCTCCATTATGACTTCATAATTCGACAAGTGCAAAACTTCATCCGATGAAGATGAATTTTATTGAGCATAATCTTGGAATAAATTAGGTAAGAAAAAAAAATGATGACGTCATCGGTCACGTGGTTCAGCCGCCATATTTGTTTTAACACGAAAGCCTTCAAAACCACTGAAAATACATCCTGGCGAGGGTTTGCAATCTCCGATTGCTCTTTCTAGTTGGTAATGTAATATGATTACTCTGGTATTGATATTGCACAAGCATGGTGGCCCAAATGGCATCCTCCTGCAAAATTCTTGTGGAATCAAGATATCCTTGTATTAATGGGGAATTAAGATCTATCGAGTTTAGTACAATCATCAGGATTCCTTCCTGGCGTCAGGAAGGGCATCCGGCCATAAAAACATTGCCTCAAACAGGGAACCATGATTGTCATGGGGCCCGCAAGGCTAACCCCCGCTCTCGCGGGGAAAAATGGCCTTAAAGCGATCATTCATTCATATCAGGATGTTACCATGATAAATTGGGGTTGGCCTTGGGCAAATGATCCAAGTTAATATCTGTTACTCAAGGTTTTTATTTCCCCACTATGTTAAGTGTTCAAGGAGTCAGAAATAATGTGCAAGTTTATTTAAACCACGCGATCAAACACCTGGGCCCAAGACTGCTGTCCATGACAGAGCACACAGACTCCTTCATTCTGGATGCGGGAATGGTTACCCAAAACATCATGCGCAATACATAGGAGCTTTGCAGTATCCAACACACTATACTGCAATCCATTTCTTTAATTCCGTGGAACCTTGAGTGCAATATTCAGGCAAACATTGATGATTTGATCTTACGGTTGGTAGCATTAACAGTCTCCACCAGGTCACAGAAAGCCTGGAGTTCACTTGTGATCCAGGCACACAACTTGGTGAACTCGGGAGATGCTGCCCCGCCGGCAATCGCGTTCTCAAGGGCTTCATGTTCTAGCAAGGGGCCTTTATATCTGAAAATCGCATGGACAGTGATTTTCACAAATCGCAGGAAAAGTATCAAATATTCATACAGATACAACAACAGATCGCAAGTCAACACTTAACAGCGAAATAGTTTACATTTATCGATCAACACTTGAGCATGGCCATCCTCTCTTGGCCTGCAAGGTTGAAATATACTCAGTATGCACAAATCCGAAATGACATTAACCAATTAATTAATTTCTCCTGGCCCCTTTCTCCTCACCCAATACACCCACCGTTTGACTTTCTGTTGCAATAGACGACTACACCCACCATTAACCAACACACTTAGTCACTCATGGTCTACATAGCTATCCCTCCCCCTTTACCACCAATTCAAACCCAACTATCAGGAACGCCTCGTCGTGGTGGTTGTACCCCCCCCCCCCCCAACGCAAATTGGGGGCAAAATCTTCCCCGTTCTTCCCTGCTGACCACATTCGTAAGGGCAGCACGGTCACGGTCAGAGTGCCAATCGGTCCCAATGGACTGGCTCTTTCTCTATTTTCTGACTCTGACTCTGTTGTGGCCCTGACTTTGTGAAGGCGGGGTACATCATCCTAGATGTGGGACATCTTTGGGTCGCTCCTGGGACATCAATCGGCTGTCCCCAAGCCGCGGGGATTATTTTTTTTGAATACTATACTTGGTCGAGGCTCGTATAAAAGATAACACATCGAACATAAAATAAAGGGAGTGGGAGACAAAAAGGGGAAGAGAGTGGGAAACAAGAACAGTAGGGAACAGGGACATCAGAATATCTGTGAAAGAGAGAGGGCTGGGGCAGGGTACACAGGATAAACAAGATGGACACTACAAGGACTTTCAGAAAAGAAAACAGGGAATTTCAAGGAGTTTGGGGTGAATTAATGGGGGTATAAACGATCAAGGTTTTGGATGGAGAAAGAAAAGAGATGGTGGTGAACAGCTGTTTTGAAGACTAGAGGGCGAAGTGGAATTGAAGAGTGTGGGAGTTTGTTCCAAAGGTGGGGAAAAAGAGGAATGAAAGAGTGAAGGTGAGCCGAGAGTCTTGGTTTTGTCGGTTTCACCAGAAGAGGGTTGTTGGCAGATCTTGTGCGTCCTGAAGGAATATTTGGGGGACAGATCACAGACAGAGCTGGGGGAGCTAGGCCAGAGAGGAGTCGGTAGAAGAGAGAAAGACCACCTACCTGCCCGTGGTGAGCGAGTGATAGGCCCTCAGAATCAGCTTCATTGCGGGAAATACCAATGATTCTGAAAGCTTTGGTTTCTACAGCGTGAAGCCAAGCTAGTTGTGAGGCAGGAGCACCAGCCCAGAGGGGAGAGCAGTATTCCATTGAGCTGCGGATGAAAGCCTTGTATGTGGTGAGGAGCTCAGAAGTGCCCAGAAAGGACTTTGCACGACGGAGGATTCCCAGATGGCGACTGGCTTTGGAGGCCCGCTTGGAAATGTAGTTTTCCCAGGAAAGATCATGGCTTATAGCGAGACCCAAAAGCTTGAGTGACAGAACTTCAAAAGGATTGTTGAGAAATTAGATTGGAGGGTTTTCCAGACGATCTTTTCGGAGAGACATCGTGAGAGTGTGAGATTTGTCAGGATTGAAAGACATGTTCCACTTGTTTGACCGGTTTATGATTTTGTCCAGATCTGCAGAGAGTGAAGAGGCTGCTGTCTGCCGATCTGAGGGTTGAGATATGGAACGGCAGAGAGTAGAGTCATCAGAAAAGAGATAGAGAGGATTTTCGAGAGAGTCGGAGAGATCATTGATGAAGACCAGAAAAAGCACAGGGCCCAGAACACTGCATTGATGAACTCCAGCCTGGACAGGAAGAGATGAGATGAGAGAATTCCATTTAGAGCAACACGTTGACTACAACAGGAGTGCCACAACTTGACTACGATGCCACCACAATTTGGAGGAAGGAGACAGGTTTGTGAGTTCAGTCCTGAGATTAGAGAGCATTGTTTCCTGGCTCTCCTGAGGATAGACACGCACTTATTCCAAGCTCAGGCTTGTTCAAGATAAATGTCCAGGTATAAACAACAAGACCTCAACAAAGCCAGGGTCCAGCCCAAGGTGAACAGCCCCCCTCCTCCCCCACTTCTGCACAAACCAACTCAGATCCAGGGTATAACCTCCCACCCCCTTTTCATCTCAAGCTCATACCGATGGTACATAGCCATTTGCACCCCTCCAGCACCCTTTTTTCATCATACTAAAATGCGACCAAATACAGGGGAGGGGGGGGGGGGGGGGATTGGAGACCGTCGTGGGTTTGGTTTGTCCGTGGCGAAATGAGGAGGAGCTGCGTCGGATGACGCGCTTGGAGCTTGACTGACCCGACAATACAGCGAGATAAGCTCACATCCATATCAAATACACGATGGGACAATTATTAGTCCCCTCCCGGTGTATACCGGAGGGGACTATAGGTTTGCACTCCGTCCCTCCGTCTGTCAGTCTGTCAGTCTGTCAGTCTGTCAGTCTGTCAGTCTGTCAGTCTGTCAGTCTGTCAGTCTGTCAGTCTGTCAGTCTGTCAGTCTGTCAGTCCGTCACACAAAGAACAGTTTTCCGGACTTTTTCTCTAAACTCTTAATGCTAGTGATTTCAAACTTGGTACATGGTTTCCTCATGATAAGTTACAGATCAAGTTCGAACTTCACGACGTTTCGATCATTTTTGACAAAGTTATGGCACTTTGAACTTTGGTAATTTCCCCAACAGTTTTCCAGACGGCAGACTGCCGGTAGGGGACATGTATTGCAGCGCAATACTCAGAATGCTTGTTATTTTATTCACTCTCCCTTTGTCTTGTATTTGAAGCCTGTGTGGGGACGTCCCGATTGGGACATTTATTTACCGGCGCATTATTTTCCTGTCCCGCTATTTACTGTAAATAAACCCTTGTATTATTTTCCATTTCTTTTTAAACCCGTTCTCGTTTGAGTTAATCACTTCCAGGTTGAAGATGCTGGCGTGCACGAGCCGGGAGGTAAGCGCTTCCGCTTCTTCCTCTTCATTCTTCATCCTGCACTTTTATAGCCGAATCCGAATTGATATCTATATATATTTGTGCAGTGTCTGTCCTGTGTTGTGTTGTGTTGTCTTGTCTTGTCACTGAACTACTCCCTCAAACTTTTGTGAAATCGCACCAAACTTCTGGTATGCACCTATCTCTCCCATGGGTGTCCTAAGGGTATTTTTTTTTTTGAAAAAATTCCCAAAATTTTTTTTGGGGGGATTTTTTTTTTCAACTTCAATTGTTTATAAAATGTAATATCACGTATATCACTTCAAAAAAAATCCCAATTCTTTTTTTGGGGGGGATTTTTTCTTAATTATTATTAATTTTTTTTCAACTTAAGTGTTCAACTTCAATTGTTTATAAAATGTAATATCACGTATATTACAAATACATTTGTGCAAAATAATTGTTTGTATTATGATTGGTGTAAAGTGTAAACCATGACAAAACAGCAACTCAGGTACAGTCATCTATCAAAATATCTGCATATCTGGGCAGTGTCTGTGTTGTCACTGAACTACTTACTCCCTCAAACTTTTGTTTCTGTGGTTGTGAAGCGTTTTTAATAACGTAGTGGTGAAGTGTTTTGAATCACGTGGTGCTGAGGTGTTTCGAATTACGTGGTGCTGAGGCGTTTCGAATTACGTGGTGCTGAGGCGTTTCGAATAACATGGTGGTGGGGTGTTTTGAATCACGTGGTGCTAAGGTGTTTTGAATCACGTGGTGGGGAGGTGTTTTTCATTACGTGGTGGAGATGTGTTTTTCATTACGTGGTGGAGAGGTGTTTTTCATTACGTGGTGGAGAGGTGTTTTTCATTACGTGGTGGAGAGGTGTTTTTCATTACGTGGTGGAGAGGTGTTTTTCATTACGTGGTGGAGAGGTGTTTTTCATTACGTGGTGGAGAGGTGTTTTTCATTACGGGGTGGAGAGGTGTTTTTCATTACGTGGTGGAGAGGTGTTTTTCATTACGTGGTGGAGAGGTGTTTTTCATTACGTGGTGGAGAGGTGTTTTTCATTACGTGGTGGAGAGGTGTTTTTCATTACGTGGTGGAGAGGTGTTTTTCATTACGTGGTGGAGAGGTGTTTTTCATTACGTGGTGGTGAGGTGTTTTTCATTACGTGGTGGAGAGGTGTTTTTCATTACGTGGTGGAGAGGTGTTTTTCATTACGTGGTGGAGAGGTGTTTTTCATTACGTGGTGGAGAGGTGTTTTTCATTACGTGGTGGAGAGGTGTTTTTCATTACGTGGTGGAGAGGTGTTTTTCATTACGTGGTGGAGAGGTGTTTTTCATTACGTGGTGGAGAGGTGTTTTTCATTACGTGGTGGAGAGGTGTTTTTCATTACGTGGTGGAGAGGTGTTTTTCATTACGTGGTGGAGAGGTGTTTTTCATTACGTGGTGGAGAGGTGTTTTTCATTACGTGGTGGAGAGGTGTTTTTCATTACGTGGTGGAGAGGTGTTTTTCATTACGTGGTGGTGAGGTGTTTTTCATTACGTGGTGGTGAGGTGTTTTTCATTACGTGGTGGTGAGGTGTTTTTCATTACGTGGTGGTGAGGTGTTTTTCATTACGTGGTGGTGAGGTGTTTTTCATTACGTGGTGGTGAGGTGTTTTTCATTACGTGGTGGTGAGGTGTTTTTCATTACGTGGTGGTGAGGTGTTTTGATTTACATGGTGGTGAGGTGTTTTTCATTTCGTGGTGGTAAGGTGTTTTTCATTATGTGGTGGTGAGGTGTTTTTCATTACGTGGTGGTGAGGTGTTTTTCATTATGTGGTGGTGAGGTGTTTTTCATTACGTGGTGGTAAGGTGTTTTTAATTATGTGGTGGTGAGGTGTTTTTCATTACGTGGTGGTAAGGTGTTTTTCATTATGTGGTGGTGAGGTGTTTTTCATTACGTGGTGGTAAGGTGTTTTTCATTACGTGGTGGTAAGGTGTTTTTCATTATGTGGTGGTGAGGTGTTTTTCATTACGTGGTGGTGAAGTGTTTTTCATTACGTGGTGGTGAGGTGTTTTTCATTACGTGGTGGTGAGGTGTTTTTCATTATGTGGTGGTGAGGTGTTTTTCATTACGTGGTGGTGAGATGTTTTTCATTACGTGGTGGTGAGGTGTTTTTCATTAGGTGGTGGTGAGGTGTTTTTCATTATGTGGTGGTGAGGTGTTTTTCATTAGGTGGTGGTGAGGTGTTTTTCATTAGGTGGTGGTGAGGTGTTTTTCATTAGGTGGTGGTGAAGTGTTTTTCATTACGTGATGGTGCGGTGTTTTTCATTACATGGTGGTGAGGTGTTTTTCATTACGTGGTGGTGAGGTGTTTTTCATTATGTGGTGGTAAGGTGTTTTGATTTACATGGTGGTGAGGTGTTTTTCATTACGTGGTGGTAAGGTGTTTTTCATTATGTGGTGGTGAGGTGTTTTTCATTATGTGGTGGTGAGGTGTTTTTCATTATGTGGTGGTGAGGTGTTTTTCATTATGTGGTGGTGAGGTGTTTTTCATTACGTGGTGGTGAGGTGTTTTTCATTACGTGGTGGTGAGGTGTTTTTCATTACGTTGTGGAGGTGTTTTGATTTACGTGGTGGTGAGGTGTTTTTCATTATGTGGTGGTGAGGTGTTTTGATTTACATGGTGGTGAGGTGTTTTTCATTACGTGGTGGTGAGGTGTTTTTCATTACGTGGTGGTAAGGTGTTTTTCACTACGTGGTGGTAAGGTGTTTTGATTTACGTGGTGGTAAGGTGTTTTGATTTACGTGGTGGTGAGGTGTTTTTCATTACGTGGTGGTAAGGTGTTTTGATTTACATGGTGGTGAGGTGTTTTTCATTACGTGGTGGTAAGGTGTTTTTCAGGATGTGGTGGTGAGGTGTTTTTCATTACGTGGTGGTGAGGTGTTTTTCATTATGTGGTGGTGAGGTGTTTTTCATTACGTGGTGGTAAGGTGTTCTTCATTATGTGGTGGTAAGGTGTTTTTCATTATGTGGTGGTAAGGTGTTTTGATTTACATGGTGGTGAGGTGTTTTTCATTACGTGGTGGTGAGGTGTTTTGATTTACATGGTGGTGAGGTGTTTTTCATTACGTGGTGGTGAGGTGTTTTTCATTACGTGGTGGTAAGGTGTTTTTCACTACGTGGTGGTAAGGTGTTTTGATTTACGTGGTGGTGAGGTGTTTTTCATTACGTGGTGGTAAGGTGTTTTGATTTACATGGTGGTGAGGTGTTTTTCATTACTTGGTGGTAAGGTGTTTTTCATGATGTGGTGGTGAGGTGTTTTTCATTACATGGTGGTGAGGTGTTTTTCATTACGTGGTGGTAAGGTGTTTTTCACTACGTGGTGGTAAGGTGTTTTGATTTACGTGGTGGTGAGGTGTTTTTCATTACGTGGTGGTAAGGTGTTTTGATTTACATGGTGGTGAGGTGTTTTTCATTACGTGGTGGTAAGGTGTTCTTCATTATGTGGTGGTAAGGTGTTTTTCATTATGTGGTGGTAAGGTGTTTTGATTTACATGGTGGTGAGGTGTTTTTCATTACGTGGTGGTGAGGTGTTTTGATTTACATGGTGGTGAGGTGTTTTTCATTACGTGGTGGTGAGGTGTTTTTCATTACGTGGTGGTAAGGTGTTTTTCACTATGTGGTGGTAAGGTGTTTTGATTTACGTGGTGGTGAGGTGTTTTTCATTACGTGGTGGTAAGGTGTTTTGATTTACATGGTGGTGAGGTGTTTTTCATTACTTGGTGGTAAGGTGTTTTTCATGATGTGGTGGTGAGGTGTTTTTCATTACGTGGTGGTGAGGTGTTTTTCATTATGTGGTGGTGAGGTGTTTTTCATTACGTGGTGGTAAGGTGTTTTTCATTATGTGGTGGTAAGGTGTTTTGATTTACATGGTGGTGAGGTGTTTTTCATTATGTGGTGGTGAGGTGTTTTTCACTATGTGGTGGTAAGGTGTTTTGATTTACGTGGTGGTGAGGTGTTTTTCATTACGTGGTGGTGAGGTGTTTTTCATTACGTGGTGGAGAGGTGTTTTTCATTACGTGGTGGTGAGGTGTTTTGATTTACGTGGTGGTGAGGTGTTTTGATTTACGTGGTGGTGAGGTGTTTTTCATTACGTGGTGGTGAGGTGTTTTTCATTACGTGGTGGTGAGGTGTTTTTCATTACGTGGTGGTGAGGTGTTTTTCATTACGTTGTGGTGAGGTGTTTTTCATTACGTGGTGGTGAGGTGTTTTGATTTACATGGTGGTGAGGTGTTTTGATTTACATGGTGGTGAGGTGTTTTTCATTACGTGGTGGAGAGGTGTTTTTCATTACGTGGTGGTGAGGTGTTTTGATTTACATGGTGGTGAGGTGTTTTTCATTACGTGGTGGTGAGGTGTTTTTCATTATGTGGTGGTGAGGTGTTTTTCATTACGTGGTGGTGAGGTGTTTTTCATTACGTGGTGGTGAGGTGTTTTTCATTACGTGGTGGTGAGGTGTTTTTCATTACGTTGTGGTGAGGTGTTTTTCATTACGTGGTGGTGAGGTGTTTTGATTTACATGGTGGTGAGGTGTTTTTCATTACGTGGTGGTGAGGTTTTTCATTAGTATGGTGGTGAGGTGTTTTTCATTACGTGGTGGTGAGGTGTTTTTCATTACGTGGTGGTGAGGTGTTTTTCATTATGTGGTGGTGAGGTGTTTTTCATTACGTTGTGGAGAGGTGTTTTTCATTACGTGGTGGAGAGGTGTTTTTCATTACGTGGTGGAGAGGTGTTTTTCATTATGTGGTGGTGTGTTTTTCATTACGTGGTGGTGTGTTTTTCATTATGTGGTGGTGAGGTGTTTTTCATTACGTTGTGGTGAGGTGTAATCGTTCCAAACTTCCAGTCTGCACCTACCCCCTACCCCCCTACCCCCTAGCCCCCCACCCCCCTACCTGTATGTAAGTGCTGAGGGATTCTTTTTTTGAATCGTTTTCTTTTTCAACCTAAGTCTTCAACCTGAATTGCCTATAAAAATGTAATATCACAAACACTACAAATAAATCTGTGCAAAATAATTGTTTCTATAAATGATTGATGTAAATCATGACAACACAGCAACTCAGGTACACCGTACAGTTATTATCCTCAGCTAAAATAATCCTGTTCCTCTGTGACGACGCGTGGTGAGGTGAGCGCAGCGAGCCGAGCTTGTAACCACCAAAAACCCACGGGCTATGTAAACACGAAGAGTCGACCACTCTTCCCCACCTTTCTCCGCATTTCGCCACAAACAAACCAAATCCACGGTCTGTAACCCCCACCTCTCTATCCCCATCCCTCCCTGCAAAAGGACACGTCATCGACTTTACATTTATTTCAGCAAATCTACAAACACTATAAACCATATATTTGGTCACATTTATCAAACCCAACTCAACCACACAATCGCTTCAACTACCCGTGCGGTTAGAAAATAACGAAAAAAAATTAAAATGGCACGAATCTAACGCAAGGCCTCGTGTATCGGCATGAAGTGACAGATCAGATTTTAAATTAAACAAATAAAATGAGAAAACAGCGCGGAGAGAATAAACAAACAAAAACGTAAGGAAAACGTGAAATGAGGATCGTTTTGTGAAGGATAAAGAGATTAAAAAAAACAATCTCTCACTGCAGGTCCTCGAGAGCATCGAGCACGTCTTCCATTCTAGCGAGAACAGCTGTCAAGAAAATGGGGGCGGGGCGTGGCGGGGTCTATCGAGGCTGCCCGACACTTTGCCTGAATACCAATAACGCATCCAAATAATAAAATCCATTTTAATTTTTGCTTCTTCAAATTATTGATTAATTTTTCTGTTTAATATGACATTATCGGGTTGAAAGAACCGTCTCTGTATATTTACACACAATTAATTGTATATATTTTTTGGTATTCATGCTTCGAATGTTAAAAGGAATGTTGAATAAAAATTTGGTTCCGCATATAAATAACTTTTTTGTACAGATTGAGATGGAGAATAAACTGACTCGCATCTGATTGGCCTATACTTGCGCGTCGACGCCGGCGCGCACGCTGATTGGTTGAAATGAAGCCCGCCCCCTTACTTCTGCTCTGCGACCTTTTCGAGTCTGTCTGATCGTCGTCGGTCTCGTCGTCTGACTCCAACGTGTTGCATTCCCGTTTATTGTCACAAAGCGCTGGATATAGTTTTGAAAAGTAAATAACCAGTTTGATTGGCTGAGTCTTTAATGACGTCAGCCATAAACTTTTCATTCATTGTTGAGCAGTTGAAAGAACGATCGTGACGTTTCCTGGGATGCACCCCGCATCGGCGACTTGTCCCCGTCACATCGTTGGAGCCATGGATAATGACGAGAACGACGGTAAGTTATTGTTCACCGTTTTTATGCTCGCTCTACCTGTCTGGAAGTTTGGCGCACGTGACTGGGAGTTGACCGTTTTCGGTGTCATTGAGCGACGATGTTTGAAAGTGTATTATAAGGTGATAAAAGTAAGGAGGTATGCCGTATGGTTCTGAATGGGTAATGAGGTCGATATAGCGAAGAAGTGTTAGAGTTACGGAGAGGAGGTGTTTCGGATAATTGTAGAAGTTTGTGTGGAAGGAGTGAAGGCAGTTGGTGACAAGGAGGCGTGGAAGAGGAAAGAGAAGTTCAAGGAGACGGCAACACCTGCAGCCAGATGTGGGGTTAATACACCTGCAACTGCACGGACAATCTTGTTAAAATTAACAAACTTTTTCCGTCGCTGGGGACGCAGGTGCAGGTCCATGATTTTAGGGTTAGGAGTAGGAGGAGGAGGAGGAGGAGGAGGAGGAGGGACTGGATGGTGTGGGTGTATATATATATATATATATATATATATATATATATATATATATATATATATATATATATATATATATATATATATATATATATATATATGTGTGTGTGTGTGTATGGGTGTTTATATATATATACATATATATATATATATATATATATATATATATATATATATACATATATATATATGTGTGTGTATGGGTGTTTATATATGTATATATGTGTGTGTATGGGTGTTTATAATATATATATATATATATATATATATATATATATATATATATATATATATATGTATCTGTGTGTGTATGGGTGTTTATATTGTTACAGACACGACTTTGATGTTATGGTGGGCCGAGCGGAATGGCCGCCGTGTCCGCACAAGTTACCCGATTATACTCGAACCTTGGCCGAGCCGCGCTACGCTAGATCAATGAAGGAAAAGGACACAACGGCTGGGATTAAAATGACACGACACCAGGGATACGGTTCTCAAGACCTCCGGAGGAGGTTATAATATGGCGGAAGGTTAGATTACAGGAATGAGAGGGACAGCATAGAAAGATAGGCACTTAGACACACTTATCTTAATTCCCGACAGACCACAGATAAACAGGACAAAACTGACTCACACGGGGATTGATGGCAAGGAAAGCGGGCAGTCGATGGCTCAAGGTGCACTCTTGGCTCAAGGACAGAATCGACCCGGTCCGGTCCAAAGATGCGGGGAGGTATCGTCGCGCTGGGGGTGGCGTCCTTTGCTCTCCGTGGTTCAGGCGCATCTCACTTCACATCCGGTAAGTCGCTGCGTATCTCCGGCGGGGAGTGACACGCCCTCGGCTCGTTAGCTCCGCCCCAGATGGAATCAGCCCGTTCCTTCTCATTGGGTGCGGGGGGTTACCGGCTCCGCCCTTGACGAGGGGCCGACAGGCAGCCCCTTCGTGGTAACCCCGTCGGCGCACATGGGTAATGGCGGCTAACCGAGCCGGAGTGAGGACGCACACTCCCCGCGCGCGCCGTTGTTGTAGTTGTTGTTGTAGTTGTTGTTTGGGGAAGAAGATGGGAGGAGGTATGGGAAGGTCCTAAACTCACTACTGGTGCCATACGATCACATTCTGGTGCAACGAAGAGTCAGAATTAATGGAAACGAGTCCTTAACTGACATAGACTAAGAATAACTAGCAAGATGTCCGAAAGTTGTCTACGTGAGATGCGGTGGACCTGGGCACGACATTTAATGGGGGAAAAAGGGGAAGGTCGGTTCTACAGAGTGTTGTTTACAGACAATGGGACTAGGGAATGGGGGATTGGGGATAGTTGGGGAGTATTGGGGAAATAGGGGAATATTTACAAGCGGACATGGAGGCCAAATCCCATATCCGCAACATTGCACCCTTCTCTACCCTCGGGGCGTCCCGACCCGATAAATGTTTACCTATTTTAGTGTGGCACTCAGATGTAGTTCCCTCTACTATTAACTCTACCCTGAGTGCGACAGTTTTACAGATATTCACAAATGAGTAAATATGTCCCCCTGCGACGTTGCACCCTTCTCCTCACAGAAACACACCCACAGGATAACCGAATCGCGGAAAGAATTCGCAAACTAAACATACAGCCGGTAGGGAGCATTATTTACACAAGACTACACTGATATTTACACTACGATCCAGGACCTGTTTTTGGAGGAACACATGCAGATGTTATGCATAGAGAGAGCACGCATGCCAGCATCGATACACCAACCCACGAGTGCTCTGTGGCCTTACGGCCTTTAATAATGTGCAGAGCACCCCTTCCAAGCACCAAAAGCACCACCCCATCACACAGTCAGCACCATCCGGTGCACCAATAAAATGTTTAATGATCATGGTGTGGTGTCGCAGCCGGCCGATGTTCTGCCGCTGGTCTTGCCTTCGTGTGGTGCACTTGGCCTTCTTGCCTCTTTCAAAAAATAAAGAAAGGCGCCAACCGCGTCCATTTCTTTATTGTGGCCGTCAGGGGGCCAACTATAAGTGGTTCACCTGTATGGCATAGGTGCCACGTTGACCCATAGGTCCATCCACGGGTGGTGCTTGGCCGCATAAGAACTGCGGTCCATGGTGGGTGGCCACAAACATTGCGGTCCATATGTGTATCGATCCAGGCAGCAAGCAGCGAAAGTGCAGGCCCACAACTGCGAAGCCAGCACCTCTCTCTCCTCTCACTCTCTGCCCCAAAGCCAGATCCTCGGAGGTGGGAGACAAAAGAAGCAGACAAGTGAGTAAGGTGGTAAGGGCGCAAAAGTGCACGCAACACAAGGTAATGCACACTAGGGGCACATGGGAAACCAGGTGAGACAGGTACGTTCCTACCGTACGCTCCCCCCCCCCCCCCCACCAGGTAACCTACATGGCCCCTCCCTTACCCCTTACTGTATCCACAAAACACAACACTACCCATAAACATCTATTTTACTAATCAACAAACGTCCCTACTGTCTTCCCCGTTCCTCCCATAAACCAAATTCGTCTTCTCTCCCTCCTAACCAATCAAATTTGCTATTTCCAACTCTCATCAAAATTTGCCATCTCCAACTCAACATCATAATTTGCTATCACCAATTCATCATCAGTCCCTCCTAGGGAGGGAGAGATGGAATCACCCCAATGTCTCATCCACGTCGTGATGCGTCTCACAAATCCTCACCGCAATTCTCATTTCCTGCTCACAGAACAAAGAAAACACAGGTGTGGAGTCATCATCATCACCACAGGTAAGTGGCTGCGTATGGTGCGACAGGTTCATCAATCCTAACTATCTCCTAAATGACTTTAACAACTTTACACTACCCGGGGTCTTTCTCCGGCCAAACCATTGGCCCTCTTACACTATGGGTTCTAAAAACCAATTCCCATTGGCCAACCTGTGGTGCTTTTCAATTTGGGGTCTCACTCCCCCGATTCATCTCCCGGTGCCCTCGCACAATTTCTGGGCTGTGGCGTGTACCTCTCCCAGCGGGTCTACCCACCTGCACACCCCCACCACTGCAGTTGCCTCCGAGCTTACCTGCTCCTTACCCTAACCTAACTACCTGGGGAAGGCCCTCTGACGCTCTCCCCACTCGGTGCCCTCTCTGGCACTGGGCTGCCCGATCCACACCCGGGATCCTCAGGCACCCACTCACAACTACCGGCTCCCAGAGCCCACCTGCGGCCTCACCTGGCCGACATCCTCACAGTGGTGGAGTGCCCAACCAACTACACACACTAACAGGCTACACGCCTAGCCATTTTCACAACACTAATGCACCCATCCAAAGACCATTCTTTCACCCGCACCACAGATGCCAATATCCAACCACAATTTACCTGTACCCTCTACCTAACACTTACACTACCCGCCCCGGGTATCCGTGATGGGGGTCCACTCTTCCCCCATTCACACCTTCGCACCATGCACACCACTCCGTACCACTTACTCCAACTCTCTCCACACACCTGTACTTTCACACCTGTGCTCTCACACCTGGTGCCACCTGCACCCTTCTCTCCCCAAGCGCATTCGCGCTGATCCCCAACACTCATTACTCACACACTGCTCCACACACCTGTCCAGTTGCACACCTGTGCAATCACACCTGTTCAATTCTCACACAGCATCATCTCATCTAACTACTCCCCTCTGAAACTTGCGCTTCCCAGTCGTCCCTTTAAACTATTGCGCTCCCACGTCATTATCATCCACACTAATCTACCTGCGTCCCCACTACAGGTATCAGTCACTAACTAAACTTAACGTTACCTAATGTCATCTTCTCGGGCCCTATCAATATCCTAACCCACCCGGGCTAGTTTTCACTGCCATACACCTCATAATCTATTGCTCCTTTGCCCCACGTTTGTGAGGGATGACAGAGTTGCCATCCCACCACATCGGGCATCTCCCACTACCAATTTTGCACATCAAATCTCAACAAATTAAAAATTTGCCAATCACTACCCATCATCTGCCAATCACTACTGCCAATCCTTTGCCAATCATCAAATTTTGTTTTTCTCTAATTTTGGGGCCAAAACACTATCCTCGTCACCCGTCTACTCACTACTGCCTCTCGGTGCGCCAATTCCCGTCCAAAGCCCGGCTTCGTAAAGCCGAGCAATGAATGCGGGTTGTTCCGTGCCAGCGGCTGGATGCGTCCGGCACTCGGTGCAGGGAAGGGGGCTTACCCGGGCCGAGATCCCACGCACCATCTCGGCGTGGAGCCATCCAATGTCCCGATCTCGACCTGCCGGACTGCCTCAACAAAAAGTGGTCGCCATGACGACCCTTTCTATCGGGCTGCCCGCTCCGCCTAGTGGAGCACGGACGCGGCCGTTCAAAGCGAGGCCCAGCACGCACCGAGGGCCCGATTCGGCTAAAAGTCGACCTAACCGCTGCTCCGTTTAACGTCGATGCTTCACCTGCATGCTTACACCCCGCAGCCCGTCCCTTGCTCACACATCCAGCCGTTCCCATGCTCCGCGTACCTTTCCTTACACACCTCGGTACACACATTCCACTCACAGCCTTGGTCACACACCTGACCACCGAACACTTTGGCACACATTCGTTGGTCGCACACCTCACCAACACACCTCTTCGCGCCCCCTCCTCTGTCACCTCCTCTGTGACAATCACAGGTGTGCTCTCATTCGCACACCCAACCACGTGCCTCACTACCAATTCCAGCGTGCATTCCCACTCACGCTCTACCATTCCAGGTGTGCATCCTTCCATCCCAGGTGTACATCCTCGCTCACCTGTCACAACCAACTCACTCTCCTTGTCACTCTCACTGCTCTCACCTCCATTCTTGTCAGCGCACTCACCCTTACTCTTGACAGCGCACTCTTTCCTCATGCACCTGTCCGTCACACACCTTTCTCGCGCACACTCTCCCGTTACACCCTCTGTAACACTCACCACACCGCGCTTCCATGTGCTCCCTCGCACACGCGCTACGACCGACTCACTCTCGCCAGCACCCTCACTCCTTGGCACGCACTTTTTCCTCACACACCCCAGAGTCGGACTTTCTCGCACACCTCCTTTTTCGCACACCAGACCTGTCGCACACTTCACCAATGGCCTCTCACGAACACCCGGGTCCATCTCGACCCCCAAGCTCCTTAAATCCCCTGGCGCATCATACGCACAACCATATTGGTCACCACTTACACCGGGTCCTCTTCCTCTTCGCTTCTCCTCCATCACCTGCGAATCCCTCATCCGGTTAATGAGCACATCATCACGATCCGAACACAGACTTTGGACCAATTCTTTTACTTCCTCCTTTATCTCTTTCTTATCCTCTCTCCGTCGCTTCTTAATTTCGCTCACCCCTTTTCCCACTTCTTCTAATTTCTGCTTCACCTCTTTTATTCCCCGGTACGTCTCCTCAAGCTCGTCCTCCAAGGCTACCTTGACCGTTTCCATGTGCGTCCTCACCTGCCGGTCCTTCGTCTCCATTACCTCTATCACCTCGTCCAACCTCGTTGTCAATCCCTCACGTACCATCTGACATTCCCTCTTCGTCGCTACCAAGTCATCTTTTAGTTCTTTCTGTGTTGCTTTTAAACCTCCTAATACCGCAGTGTTCCTTTGAACCTGCTCCACTAACTCCGTCTGTCCCACCGTCAGCTGCTCCACCTCCTGCGTCAGGTCCTCTATGCCCCCTTGTAACTTTACAGTCCCCTTTCTCACCTCCTTCTCCATGCGCTCCTTACAGTGCCTCACCTCCTCGCGCACTCCTCCAACCTCCTCACTCACCCCTCTTCTGATCTCCTCTCCCATCACTTGCATCTCCTGCCCAGATGCCACCCTCATCTGCTCCATTTCCTCCCTGTGAGCATCCAGTTTGGTTTCTACCCCCATTCTGACCCCCTCTATCTGCTGCCCCATTTGTTTAACTTCCCTTTCCGCTTGGTCCCTCATGTCCCTCAATTTGCCTTCCATACTGTTTTCTAACCCCTCTAACCCCTTTTTCATCCCTTCCATTTGATTCTCCTGAACGGCCATTCTTTTTTCTACCCCCATTAACCCCTCCTGTATTTCCCCTAATCTATTGTCTAATCCCTCTATTCTACTCCCTAACCCATGTTTCACCCCTTCTATCCCATTGTCTAACCCCTCTAATTTCTTGTCTAATCCCTCACCGGTACCCCTCGCTTCGTCCCTCATTACCCCCATTTGGCCCTCTAATCGCTCACTATCAGCCCTCATTTGCTCACTGAGCATCCATCCGATTCCCCATTTGTCCCATACTGCTTTTCAAACCTCTAATTTGGTCTCCCAATTGCTCACTATTCTTTTCCATAAGGGCCGTCATTTGCATAAAAAAAAGATTCAAATCCCCCGGTGGCGTAACCACGGTCGCGGGCGTGGACGCCGTGGCCATCTGCGAGGCGCCATTTTGCGCTCCCGCAACGTCGGGCGCAACGACGCTATTTTGTGCGTCTGCTACCCTCACTGCTTCGCTCTCCTCACGTCCCTCAATTTGGTCCTGGACCGACCCTGCCTCACTCTCCTCTACCGGACCCCAGCTGTCTTGATCCGCCATAGCGCGACTTTCAAAATTCGGGTTTTTATATTTTGTAAAACAATCAAATTTCGCTGTTATAATTTCGAGCGCGTAAAACGCGCTCCGGATCGAATTCTACCTCCCAACACCAATTGTTACCCTAGTGGTACAATTGGTGTTCCAAAATTTGGGCCTAATAAATTTAGTCCCAGGTCCGAATCCCACTCCTGACACCAATTGTTACAGACACGACTTTGATGTTATGGTGGGCCGAGCGGAATGGCCGCCGTGTCCGCACAAGTTACCCGATTATACTCGAACCTTGGCCGAGCCGCGCTACGCTAGATCAATGAAGGAAAAGGACACAACGGCTGGGATTAAAATGACACGACACCAGGGATACGGTTCTCAAGACCTCCGGAGGAGGTTATAATATGGCGGAAGGTTAGATTACAGGAATGAGAGGGACAGCATAGAAAGATAGGCACTTAGACACACTTATCTTAATTCCCGACAGACCACAGATAAACAGGACAAAACTGACTCACACGGGGATTGATGGCAAGGAAAGCGGGCAGTCGATGGCTCAAGGTGCACTCTTGGCTCAAGGACAGAATCGACCCGGTCCGGTCCAAAGATGCGGGGAGGTATCGTCGCGCTGGGGGTGGCGTCCTTTGCTCTCCGTGGTTCAGGCGCATCTCACTTCACATCCGGTAAGTCGCTGCGTATCTCCGGCGGGGAGTGACACGCCCTCGGCTCGTTAGCTCTGCCCCAGATGGGATCGGCCCGTTCCTTCTCATTGGGTGCGGGGGGTTACCGGCTCCGCCCTTGACGAGGGGCCGACAGGCAGCCCCTTCGTGGTAACCCCGTCGGCGCACATGGGTAATGGCGGCTAACCGAGCCGGAGTGAGGACGCACACTCCCCGCGCGCGCCGTTGTTGTAGTTGTTGTAGTTGTTGTTTGGGGAAGAAGATGGGAGGAGGTATGGGAAGGTCCTAAACTCACTACTGGTGCCATACGATCACATTCTGGTGCAACGAAGAGTCAGAATTAATGGAAACGAGTCCTTAACTGACATAGACTAAGAATAACTAGCAAGATGTCCGAAAGTTGTCTACGTGAGATGCGGTGGACCTGGGCACGACATTTAATGGGGGAAAAAGGGGAAGGTCGGTTCTACAGAGTGTTGTTTACAGACAATGGGACTAGGGAATGGGGGATTGGGGATAGTTGGGGAGTATTGGGGAAATAGGGGAATATTTACAAGCGGACATGGAGGCCAAATCCCATATCCGCAACAATATATATATGTGTGTGTATGGGTGTTTATATATATATATGTGTGTATGGGTGTTTATATATATCTGTGTGTGTATGGGTGTTTTTATATATCTGTGTGTGTATGGGTGTTTATATATATCTGTGTGTGTATGGGTGTTTATATATATATGTGTGTGTATGGGTGTTTATATATATATATATATGTGTGTATGGGTGTTTATATATATCTGTGTGTGTATGGGTGTTTATATATATCTGTGTGTGTATGGGTGTTTATATATATCTGTGTGTGTATGGGTGTTTATATATATATATATATGTGTGTGTGTGTATGGGTGTTTATATGTATGTGTGTGTGTATGAGATGTGTTTGTGTGTATGGGTGTTTGTATGTATGTGTTTGTGTGTATAAAAAGTTACACTCTGTACTTGTCTCTTAGTTACGTACTGTTGGAACGCACCTTTTAAACCTTTAGATTCACACCGCTGAGACCCCTTTTGACTCTTGAGTTTAGACCATTTTGACATTTAGACCTTTTTAAGACACAAAATGACCCGATGAGACACTTTACACATTTTTAGACTCCTTGGCCCTTTTGACATTTGGACCCCTGTAAACCCTATAGACCGCCCAACTACTGTTTGAAGATACCCCGAGAGAACCTTTTATATATTGTAAGGGCCTTTAAACTCTTTAGACCCCTTGATCCTTTTGACATTTTAGATCCCTTCCAGATTGGTCCCCTCCACCCCCCATTCTAGCGAGCAGCTTTTGTTTATCTCATTCACGCGATGATGCAATAGTAGTGCCAATATCGCCTGTAATGGGTTTAATTGAGTTTTTTAGGGAAGAAAAGGAAGAAAATTATTTTATTCCACGGTGATTTACCAATGCTGACTCCTTGGGGGATCCTTTGTATTTTATATCATTTATAGGCAATGAGCTAAAAGAGGTGGTAATTCCAGTCCATTGCACTGAGGTAACTGTGATAATTGGGTAATTGGTGACGTGGTGGTAAGGGGATGGTTTGGGATGTGGAATGAAAAGGAGGAGGGAGAGAAATTTGAAAGGGATGGTGTGAAGTGAAGGTTGGGGGGGGGCGAAAAGATGAGGGAAGGAAGATTCAGGTGAGTGAAGTATCCCATGGTAGTTACGGGGTTTGGGATTGAAGAACGAACAGGTGGATTCAGGTGGTGAGTGAAGTATCCCATGGTAGTTACGGGGTTTGGGATTGAAGAACGAACAGGTGGATTCAGGTGGTGAGTGAAGTATCCCATGGTAGTTACGGGGTTTGGGATTGAAGAACGAACGGGTGGATTCAGGTGAGGGAGGTTTCCCATGGGAGTTACAGGGTTTGAGATATAGGAATGAACAGGTGGATTCATGTGAGGGTAGTTTCCCATGGGAGTTAAGGGGGTTTGAAATGAACAAACAGGTGGACTCAGGTGAGAGAAGGTTACCATGGGAGTCATGCGAGTCATGGGGTTTGAGATGGAGGTAACGAACAGGTGGATTCGGATGAGGGAAGTTTCCCATGGGAGTTACGGGGTTTGAGATGGAGTAACGAACAGGTGGATTCAGGTGAGGGAAGTTTCCCATGGGAGTTACGGGATTTGAGGTTGAGGAACGGGAAGGGTTGTGAGGACAGAGTTACTGTTTGGAAGCTAAAGGGTGAGGGACTGGCGATGAATGGTTACCTGAAGTTAAAAAAAGGTCGACAGATTTTTTAATTTTTTTGAAGTGGGATTCATCGATGGAGGGATGAAAGTGGGATTGAAATATGGATGTGTAGACATACATACGGATGATATCCCTGACCCATGAGCGCACTCTCGCAGTGTTACTCTTCATACATTTACGTCAAACGGTGTCTATTTCATTTCATATTGTATGGGTATTGGTTCTCTTGAACAGTTGTAAATGGTCCAAATGTCTTTCCTGCTGTTTTTTTTTTTTTTTTTTTTGTGCAATCGAAATTTGCATGGCCAAATGATCGTGTTCGTATCATGATATGGTTGCACCCGCAGGTCAGCCGGCTTTCAGCACACCATGCAGCGGCTGGTATCAATGGTGCAGTCACAACTATTCTGCTACAAGTGAGAAAAAGAACAATACAAACCCTCCCCAACCCTCCTCAACTTTACCAGGTACTCTAAGTCGCTGATTTACTTCGAGTCTCTTTGCTTCATTTCCATAGAACGTGGTTAACACGTTATGGAACAGCAGTCAATTTAAGTCGCGCTAGTCCGATATAAC
This sequence comes from Myxine glutinosa, assembly GCF_964187855.1. Classification (NCBI taxonomy): domain Eukaryota; kingdom Metazoa; phylum Chordata; class Myxini; order Myxiniformes; family Myxinidae; genus Myxine; species Myxine glutinosa. Next base: position 118,201,389 of record NC_136269.1, on the reverse strand, counting down.
ATCGTTCAATTTATTTTTTATTCCCCCCTCCCCCCCTACCCCGCCCCCCCGGAAGTACAGCGTACTTCCGTTCATTTAATACCTGGAGGTACGTATTTTTGTGAATAAACTGTAAATAAATGCTTTTGCGTCCTTTGTTCTACCTCCCCGTTTACTTATGAAATACACGCATGAAGTCACTTTGTCTCAGAGTGAGTTGGGTTGCCCTGATCACAGACGGCTTCAGCTATTAATCGTCCGTTAAAGAACGGACTGGGTTTGGGAAGATTAGCGTCTGCACGGAAAGCTCCCCTCATCTGGAGCGGTGACCCCCCCCCCCCCCCCCAAAACTGCCATTTTGGTGCCGAGTGTGAGGGAGTACGAGCACATACCTGCATCTCCCTTCCAGTAGTCTCTTCACTCTCAACCCACGCCATTAAATTGTCTATTTGTGTATACTTCCATGATTTTTTTATTTTTTTTGGGGGGGGGGATCTGGCCTAGCTATCTGGCCTAGCTCCCCCAGCTCTATCTGTGCTCTGTTACCCCAAATATTCCTACAGGTCACACAAGATCTGCCTGCAACCCTCTTATGGTTAAACTGCCAAAATCAAGACTCTCTGCTCACCTTCACTCCTTCATTCCTCTTTTCTCCCGCCTCTGGAACAAAGTCCCTCACTCTCTTCAATCCCACTCCACTCTCCAGGTTTTTAAAACAGCTGTTCACCACCATCTCTTATCTTCCCCCATCCAAAACCTTGATCTTTTCTACCCCCGCTAATTTCACCCCAATTCCACTTTTTTGAAATACCAACTTCTGTCCTGGAAGTCCTTGGTGTCCTTGTGTTTTATACTTCTCCCTCCCCCCCCCCCCCCTTCCCACGCCTCCTCCCCCCAAGCCCTCTCCCTCCCACACATCTCCCTGCTCTCAAATGTTGTGTTTGTGTGCTTCCCCTTCTCTCCCCATCTTGTCTTCCGCTCCCTCTTTTTATATATTTTGTTTGTCTGGTTGATTTGTTTGTGAAATAAATGTTAGCTCTTTCACGAGCCTCGATTCAGTATACAAAAAAAAAAAAATCTCCCTTCCAGTAGTCTCTTCACTCTCAACCCACGCCATTAAATTGTCTATTTGTGTACTTCCATGATTTCAATCATGTTCTGCATTGATTTGTTGAATTTTTCTCTTCAATATGTACTGAAATGAAGCTTAAGTTAAGTTCGGGTAACCAAATGTTGCTTTCCTTAGCAACACGTCATACATCACACGATGTATGTGGGAAAATCGTATCCGTATAACGTCGCAGTTTTTATGAACGCATCCATGCCGTAAATCGCCGACTTGCTGTTCTGTAATAAAAACTTATTTGGTGTTTTTAGCTGCGACGAGCAGCTCTCTGAGAGGACCGCGTTGTTGTTGTTGTTGGGGTGCCTTTTTGAACAGCGCATGCGCATACACTCGGTCGTGCGTTGGTATGAGGTAAGAACATCGCGGACTAAATCGCGATTTGTTTGAAGAAACCAGAATAAATTTAGCAATGAAGACAACATGAATGTTTTCATATCAATCTCGTTTCACAGAACTTGACACAAATTAGGTGTAATTATTGAATAGCGCATGCGCATACACTCGGACTTGCCCTATCGACCAAGCCCGTTTCAAATTATCCCTCTGCCACCCAGAACTAACATTAATAAATAACATTAATGAATTAACATTAACAGAAATAACATTCACGTCCATACATTATATGTAATCAATTGATGAAGCATGTTGCATCGCAAAACAAAGGACAAGACGAGAACTGAAAGACAAAAAGACGCCAGTGCATGCATATAATTTAATGACTGGTCGAATTTGGTAGCGCATATTGCAACGGATATCCTCATGATTCTACACGTCGCAGCTGGTGACCACACTGTGGTCATTTTCTCTTGTTTTTTTTTTGTATTCAGAGTCCAGACTCGTGGAAGAGCTGCAAAAACATGCAACCGGTAAGGACGTAACAGAAAAAAAGGAACAAAAAAGAAAATGTGGAAATGCCCCAATGGAGTCAGTAAACAGATGGAGACGGACAAACAAAGGATTCAGGTATGGGTGAGGCGTAGGGGGAAACACAAGGGGTGGAAAGATCGATACAGAAGTAAAATTTGGGGGTGGGGTGGGAGGATGGGGGTGCTTCAATGGGTTAAGAAATATCTTGGTTTTGGATTGGGGATGATCGGAGTTTGTGATGAACAGCTATCTTGAAGACCTGGAGGGAAGAATGAGATTCAAGAGAATGTGGAAGTTGGTTCCACAGGTGAGGGGGGGGGGGGGGGGGGGGAGAAAGAGGAATGAATGAGTGGAGGTTAGCAGGGATTCTGTATTTTAGGATTTTCACCAGAATGGGCTTTATTATGGACCATGTGCTCCCATCAGAAACCTGGGGCGACAGCACAGGAGCAGACAGTGCAAGACAAGAAAGGAGGTGGTAGAAGACAGAGAGTCAACTGACCTGTCTGCGATGGGAGAGTGATAGGCTGATCGGCTCAACCTCAGCGTGGGAGAAGGTGTGAGGTGTGAGCAGGGGAGCCAGCCCAGAGGTGGAGAGCTCTACTCCCTGAAGCAATGGATTAAAGCCTTGTAGGTGGGTAGGAGTTCAGGCATGCCAAGGAAGGACTTTGCACGACGAGGATGCCCAGTCGGCGGTTGGATTTGGAGGCCAATTTTGAAATGGGGTTTCCCCAAGAAAGATCATGGCTGGTAGTGAGACCCAGGAGTTTGAGTAACTGGACTTCCTCAAGAGGATTGTTAATAAAGTATATTGGGAGAGGGAGGGGGTTGCCAGGTGGTCCTTTCAGAAAGAGATTGTGAGACATCTCAGGATTGAAAGACTTATTCCAAGTGTTTGATTAGCTTGTGATTCTGTCAAGGTCTGAAGAGAGTTATCGATGTCATGTTCTTGAAAACTGTGGTTTTCTGTCGATGTCCCACTGTTTTCTCATGATAAATGTTGCATCTGAACCCCATTTATGTTTGCTTAATTGTACATTGATAGTCTCCTGATGTTTTCTTCTTTCCTGAAATACTCGTACACGCATGAGTTCGATGATCTTGAGATATTTAATAGAAAATGAGAAGCTGTCTTTTTTTTCTTTTTTTAAATATCCTAATGTCTGTGGTTTTAGCTAACAGGGAGGGAGATGGAGATGACGACAGTCGTAAAATACACATTGAGCGTGTGGTGGATCAGCTGACAAACAACCCGGTAAATTTTGATGAAAATGAACATGCATGCTTTTTTTTTTCTTCTGCCTTTTCTCATACGTGCACAGCCTGAATGTTGTTGAACCACAAATTGACGTTGGTGTTCTGTGCCAGTCTTTCATTGATGGGCACAATGGAAAGTCCGAATCACAAGCCATAGTGCTACGGTGGCAGAAAAAATATCAGACAGACGAAAGTGTACCTGAGCAAGCTGAACCTGAGCAAGCGCATGAAAATGAGACTACCAAGTGAGTGCGCAATACGGATTTTGTACGTGAGAATTGTCATGCTTCTTTCCCTCGCTTACACCCTTTGCAATTCACATATTATGTATTTTCTTTCACTTCTCGACACCTTCCAAACATCCCCACCCCAAATAACACAACATGGTGGGATATTTCAAATCTTCACTAACTAGAGGTAGAATTTCCTTGTCTCTCTGAATTCCTGTGTCAAATAAATTCAAATATGGATGTCGATGAATTTTCTCAAACTTACTGATACTAGTAGAATGGAGAACTTATTTTGATTGTGAAGGTTTCTTGAACACCTGGAAAGCACCAAACATTTATATCAGTGAGTGTCAGTGGTTAGATTGGAAGAGCTCAAAACTGAGGTTATACAAGGAATGTCTCGAGTTGTGTGCACCTGATGCTTAAAGGTCCACAGAATCAGAATTTTTTTGATTTGATTACATTGATATTTAAGTAATAAACAAAGAACTGAACGTGTTTTCTCATTCTAATAATTTTTTGAGGTGTTCCAGTTACTTTTTGAAGAATTAGATAACTGGTTCTAATAGTACAGTACTGATAGGTGTGCAGACCAGCGACTGTTAGCCGATACACCGCCCATGCATAAGTACGTCAAAATTTCCATTTGGCGAGTATCAAAATGGTAACGACCAATAGGAATACGATTATGCATCAAACAAAGGTCACAATTGGCTGTAAGGGTGCCGGTGTCAAGAACACTTGATATCATGCCATTTATCGTTTTTGGCTGTATCACCCAATGGTGAAGAATCGCTTAAAAAATTATCCTAGCCGGATCCGGATCTTCAGCAAAATCTAATAATTTTGTCCGTGTCACATACACTACCTCTCTGCCAAATTTCGTCCGAATCTGTCCACAACCCTTTGAGATATCCTGTTCACAGACAGACAGGGGTGAAAACATAGCCTCCATCCACCTTCAGTGGTGGAGGTAACAATCCATATACTGTCTACAAATAATCTGATTGCTAGAAAGATCAGACAGGCATGGGATTCAACATTTATGCGTAGACTCGCGGAAGCATCATTGTGAGCTAATGATCATTGCCGCTTTCCTCGGCCTAGAAAGTCAAGACAGGTCTGATCCATTTGTCACATCTGAGGGGAATGCGACAAGTACAGAATGCCTCAAGCATGTCGAATGGATTGTCCCTGAAAGAAAGAATATCGAGTTCAGAAATCAGGAAGAGGTTAAAAATCAATACTTGTGAAGGAGATCTTAGGAAGAGAAGACTTGGTTGGTAGGGTCATGTGCAATGAAGGTGAAATGATGAAGCTCATGGCAGAAGGAAGAAAGCAGAGAGGACGTCCTCAAAGGCATGAATTGAATATGTGAAGAAAGATATGGAATGTTTGGGTTTCCATGAAATGGATGCAATGGATAGATCTGTATGGAGGAGGAATGCCATCATTCGACCAAGTACTTTAAACAAGGTGTGCGTGCAGATTCATACAACCTTCAATTTGTGCATTGTGAGTGCAATAAGTATATAAAAATACTGCCAGCAGTCTCTTTATTGAAATGTACTTTTTGGTGTTTGTTGAATTGGGCATTAGTGCCAATATTTAAGCAGATAAAATGATTGATTAAAAACCAATTTTAGCACGTAGGCATGGAGAAAACATACTCAAGTGCCTTCCTTTCTCCCCCTCTCTTTTTCTGATGCAGAAGACAGAAAAAATTTGAGAGGTTATGGGAAATAGCATCCAATTTGAATGGTACCACTGAACAAGGAGGAGAAGGTGCGATATACAACAAAGCACCTATTGATGAACGTGTGCCGATGGCTATTCCTTCAACAAGCAAACCGAACAGATGTTGGAATAACAGCGAGATGCTTCCCTTGATGCTCGATTCTGCACCTGCACTCACGTTTGTTCCTGGAGCACAGAGCACTCCTCTGCTGAGGAGATCGTCGGAGCAGAACGATGGTTTAAATTTCCAAGATATGAATGAGGAAACTGCATTGCAAAATATGTTTGATAACAGCACTGGCTCTTTTGTAAATAACTTCACTCGGGTTGAGTCGCCTGTTCACACAAGTTTATCGGGACTGGTGCAACGTGGTGCCTCTGCCAAAGGCAGTCCTTCGTATTCCTTCAGGAAGCGTGGCAGAACCAAACATGGAGAAGGGACACCAAAACGGGAAGAGTTCAGGGTGTTGGGTAGAGCAAGAAAAAATATCATGACAGGCCTTTCTAATGTGGCTGGGCCATCTGGTATTCGGTCAATGAACCCAACCAACCTCAAGAAACCTATGGTAAAGAGTCAGAAAAAATGGGATGATGATTCATTTGACGAATACATTTCACAGGATCCAGATTCTTTGAATGAGATTGACACTGTGAGTGGGACGTTGAGCGGCGTGTATTACAGCAAGGCTTTTGTGACAGCTGACCTCACCAACCAGCGTAAAAAATATGAAAATGGCAAACTGAGGTCAAAACCATGTTTGCTCCCTAAAACAGACACTCAACCAATTGGCGCTGTTGCACAAGCTCAGGAAGCTGGTATGCAAGCTGAGAAAGATTGCATTGAGGATATCGTGGCCACGTGGCAAAATGATAGCTGGGACAATCAACAGAAAGTCGGCCAAATGGCTGCTTCCACTGAACATGACAAAGGGAAATCTGCGAGAAATCTGCCGTGTGTTTCTCACAAAGTCAGTGCACGGCGCACCCTACGGCTGGGTGAGTTGACACCATTGCTTCCACCCGTGCACCCGATTAGAAATCTAAAAAGCTGTTCTTGTATTCTTTAGGCCATTGCTTCGTGCTCATATCCATACACAGCACATTGCTTCACATCGTCATGGCAACACATTATTGTATAATCAGCCAGTATATAACCAGAAAGGCTTCAAAGTCACCAAGTGGATGAAACGGTGATGTTGCACTGGCGGGCCTGAGCAAGCGAGAACTTGGTCGGCAGCTTCGCTTTTAGTCTGCTTGGTTATAGCTTTTGACTGACGTTTTTGTACTGCTAGAGGCCCGCTGTGTTTGCAGTCGTGACATTGTTGTGATGACATCATCCACAGCGTTTGTCCAAGATTGGAGCACTTCAATAACCCCATTTTTATATCACCCGACTCTAACAATGGTGATGCTTCCCGATTGTGATTGGTGGGCAAAACATGATGTCCATGTGGCAGATGGCACTCGTGAGTTAAAAATACTATCTGGCCTCACCAATCACAATTAGTGGTGCACTATCCGCCAGTACACACACACACACAGACACACCCACAGACACACCCACAGACACACCCACAGACACACCCACAGACAGGCACGCAAACACAGACAGACACACACTTATTTTTAATTGATTTTCTGAAGTTTGTAGAACTTGATTTTCACTTGGATGTTGTGGGTTACGATATGTAAATAAAGGTGGAAAAAGTTTGATTTAATGCAATTTAATTTCAGGCCACAAGGCAACAAAAGGTGAAAAATTTCAAAGGGGGTGTAAACTTTCTAGTGTGCGTATGTGTATATATATATATATATATATATATATATATATATATGTATATATATATATATATATATATATATATATATATATTGTTGCGGATATGGGATTTGGCCTCCATCCATATCCGCTTGTAAATATTCCCCTATTTCCCCAATACTCCCCAACTATCCCCAATCCCCCATTCCCTAGTCCCATTGTCTGTAAACAACACTCTGTAGAACCGACCTTCCCCTTTTTCCCCCATTAAATGTCGTACCCAGGTTCACCGCATCTCACGTAGACAACTATAGGACATCTTGCTAGTTATTCTTAGTCTATGTCAGTTAAGGACTCGTTTCCATTAATTCTGACTCTTCGTTGCACCAGAATGTGATTGTATGGCACCAGTAGTAAGTTTAGGACCTCCCAATACCTCCCCACAATCTCATCTCCGCATCCTCCCATCTTCCTCATGAAACTACAACAACAACAACAACAACAACAACTACAACAAAAGCGGGGGCAGCGCGGCGGCGGCGCGGGGAGTGTGCGTCCTCACTCCGGCTTGGTTAGCCGCCATTGCCCATGTGCTCCGACGGGGTTACCACACAGGGGCTGACTGTCAGCTCCTCGTCAAGGGCGGAGCCCGGTAACCCCCCCGCACCCAATAAGAAGCGGCGGACCGATTCCATCTGGGGCGGAGCTAACGAGCCGAGGGCGTGTCACTCCCCGCTGGATATACGCAGCCACTTACCGGAGGTGACGTCAGATGCGCCTCAGCTACGAAGGAGAGACAGACGCCACCTCCAGCGCGACGATACCTCCCCGCATATCTGGACCGGACCGTGTGGATCCTGTCCCTGAGCCAAGGTGCACCTTGAGCCATCGATTCTGCCCTTCCTTGCCATCAATCCCTGTGTGAGTCAGTCTTGTCCCGTTTGTCTGTGGTCTGTCGGGAATAAGATAAGACCGTGTATAAGTGCCCACCTTTCTGTGCTGTACCTCTTGTGCCGTGTAATCTAAAACGTTCTGCATATCCCATATTATATCCTCCTCCGGAGGTCTTGAGAACTGTACCCCTGGTGTCGTGACATTTAACCCAGCCGTTGTGTCCTTTCCTTCATTGATCTAGCGTAGCGCGATTCGGCCAACGTTCGAGTATAATCGGGTAACTTGTGCGAACACGGCGGCCATTCCGCTCGGCCCAGCATAACATCTTAATAAGTCGTGTCCGTAACAATTGGTGTCAGGAGTGGGATCGGTCCCGGAGCGCGTTTCACGCGCTCAAAATTATAACAGCGAAATTTAATTGTGTTTTACAAAAAAAAATAAAAACCCGAATTTTGAAAGTCGCGCTATGGCAGACCAAGACGGCTGGGTTCCGGTAGAGGAGAGTGAGGCAGGGTCGATCCAGGACCAAATTGAGGGACATGAGGAGAGCGAAGCAGTGAGGGTAGCAGGGTCGCAAAATGGCGGCGTCGCGCACGAGGTTGCGGGCGCGCAAAATGGTGCCTCGCACATGGCCACGGCGACCGCGCCCGCGACCGTGGTAGCGCCACTGGTAGATTTGGACCTTTTTTTCATACAAATGAAGGCCCTTATGGCCCAGAATAGTGAGCAAATGAGGGCTGATAGTAAGCGATTGGGTGAGCGATTGGAGGGCCAAATGGGGGTAATGAGGGACGAAGCGAGGGCTCAGAGTGAGCAATTGGGGGTAATGGGAAACCAAGTGGGGGTAATGGGAAACCAAATGGGGGTAATGGGAAACCAAATGGGGGTAATGGGGAACCGGATGGATGCTCAGGGTGAGCGATTGGAGGGCCAAATGGGGGTAATGAGGGACGAAGCGAGGAGGACCGGTGAGGGATTAGACAAGAAATTAGAGGGGTTAGACAATGGGATAGAAGGGGTGAAACATGGGTTAATGGGGGTGGAAAATAGAATGGCTGCCCAGGAGAATCAGATAGAGGGAGTGAAAAATGGATTAGAGGGGTTAGAAAACAGTATGGAAGGCAAATTGAGGGACATGAGGGACCAAGCGGAAAGGGAAGTTAAACAAATGGGGCAGCAGATAGAGGGGGTCAGAATGGGGGTAGAAACTAAACTGGATGCTCACAGGGAGGAAATGGAGCAGATGAGGGTGGCATCTGGGCAGGAGATGCAAGTGATGGGAGAGGAGATCAGAAGAGGTGTGAGTGAGGAGGTCGGAGGAGTGCGCGAGGAGGTGAGGCACTGTAAGGAGCGCATGGAGAAGGAGGTGAGAAAGGGGACTGTAAAATTGCAAGGTGGTATTGAGGAGTTGACGCTGGGAGTAGAACAACTGACAGTGGGACAAAAGGAGTTGGGGGACCAGGTAAAGAAGAACACAGCGGTAATAGAGGGTTTAAAATCGATACAGAAGGAGATGAAAAAGGACGTAGGGGTAATTAAAAAAGAGTGTCAGACGGTACATGAGGACCTGACGAGGAAAATGGACAAGGTGGTGGAGGTGATGGAGGTTAAAGAGCGGGAGGTGCGGGAGCACATAGAAAAAAATAAAGTGGAGTTAGAGGAAGAACTTAAAGGGGCGCACGAGGAGATGAAGGAGGTGAAGCAGAAATTAGAAGAAGTGGAAGAAGGGGTGAGCGAAATTAAGAAGCGACGGAGAGAGGATAAGAAAGAGATAAAGGAGGAAGTAAAAGAATTGGTCCAAAGTCAGTGTTCGGATCGTGATGATGTGCTCATTAACCGGATGAGGGATTCGCAGGTGATGGAGGAGAAGCGAAGAGAAAGAGGACCCGGTGTAAGTGGTGACCAATATGGTCGTGCGTATGATGCGCCAGGTGATTTAAGAAGCTTGGGGGTCGAGATGGACCCGGGTGTTCGTGAGAGGCCGTTGGTGAAGTGTGCGACAGGTCTGGTGTGCGAAAAAGGAGGTGTGCGAGAAAGTCCGACTCTGGGGTGTGTGAGGAAAAAGTGCGTGCCAAGGAGTGAGGGTGTTGGCGAGAGTGAGTCGGTCGTAGCGCGTGTGCGAGGGAGCACATGGAAGCGCGGTGTGGTAAGTGTTACAGAGGGTGTGACAGGAGAGTGTGCGCAAGTGTGCGCGAGAAAGGTGTGTAACGGACAGGTGCATGAGGAAAGAGTGCGCTGTCGGGAGTAAGGGTGAGTGCATTGTCAAGAGTGGAGGTGAGAGTAGTAAGAGTGACACGGAGTGAGTGAGAAAGGTGAGTTGGTTGTGACAGGTGAGAAAGGAAGCACACCTGGAATGGTAGAGCGTGTGTGGGAAAGCACGCTGGAATTGGTAGTGACGCACGTGGTTGGGTGTGCGAGTGAGGGCACACCTGTGATTGTCACAGAAGAGGTGACCGAGGAAGGGGCGCGAAGAGGTGTGTTGGTGAGGTGTGCGACCAACGAATGTGTGCCAAAGTGTTCGGTGGTCAGGTGTGTGACCAAGGCTGGGAGTGGAATGAGTGTAGCTGGGTGTGTTAGAGAAGGTACGACGAGGAGCATGGAAACGGCTGGATGTATGAGCACGAAAGGGGTAGCGTATGCTTGTAAGCATCCAGGTGAGGCATCGACGGTAACCGGGTTAGAGGTTAGGTCGACTTTTAGCCGAAGCGGGCCCTCGGTGCATGCCGGGCTTCGCGTGCCGCGAGGACCAGCGGGGATCCGAGCCACAGCGGGTTCGAAAGGACCGCCGTACGCGATCCACGCTGGGCCTCGCTTTGAACGGCTGCGTCTGTGCTCCACTAGGCGGAGCGGGCAGCCCGATAGGAAGGGTCGTCATGGCGACCACTTTTTGTTGAGGCATTCCGGCAGGTCGAGATCGGGACATTGGATGGCTCCGTGCCGAGATGGTGCGTGGGACCTCGGCCCGGGTAAACCTCCTTCCCTGCACCGAATGCGGGACGTATCCAGCCGCTGGCACCAAACAACCCGCATTCATGGCTTGGCTGTACGCAGCCGAGCTTTAGAGGTAAATTGGCGCACCAAGAGGCATTAGTAAGTAGACTGTAATGACGAGGATAGTGTTTTGGCCCCGAAATTAGAAAAACAAAATTTGATGATTGGCAAAGGATTGGCAGATGATGGGCAGTGAGTGGCAAATTTTTGATTTGTTGAAATTTGATGTGCAAAATTGGTAGTGAGCGATGGGCCCGGTGGGTACGGGTGGCATCCCTGCCACCCTTCCCATGTGGGGCAAATGCGCTATAGTTTAGGGGGTGTATGGCAGTGAAAACTAGCCCGGGTGGGTTAGGATATTGATAGGGCCCTAGAAGATGACATTAGGTGACGTTAAGGTTAGTTAGTGACTGATACCTGTAGTGGGGACGCAGGTAGATTAGTGTGGATTATAATGACGTGGGAGCGCAATAGTTTAAAGGGACGACTGGGAACCGCAAGTTTCAGAGGGGAGTAGTTAGATGAGATGATGCTGTGTGAGAACTGGACAGGTGTGTGGAGCAGTGTGTGAGTAGTGAGTGTTGTGGATCAGCGCGAATGCGCTTGGGGAGAGAAGGGTGCAGGCGGCACCAAGAGTGAGAGCACAGGTGTGCAAGTACAGGTGTGTGGAGAGAGTTGGAGTAAGTGGTACGGAGTGGTGTGCATGGTGCGAAGGTGTGGATGGGGGAAGAGTGGACCCCTTTCACGAGTACCCGGGGCGGGTAGTGTAAGTGTTAGGTAGAGGGTATAGGTAAATTGTGGTTGGATATTGGCATTTGTGGTGCGGTCGCAGAATGGTATTGTGGATGGGTGCATTAGTGTTGTGGAAATGGCTGGGCGTGTAGCCTGTTAGTGTGTGTAGTTGGTTGGGCACTCCACCACTGTGAGGATGTCGGCCAGGTGAGGCCGCAGGTGGGCTCTGGGAGCCGTTAGTGTCAGTGGGGCCCGAGGATCCGGAGGACGGACCCGGGTAGCCCAGTGCCAGAGAGGGCACCGAGTGGGGAGAGCGCCAGAGGGCCTTCCCCAGGTAGTTAGGTTAGGGTAAGGAGCAGGTAAGCTCGGAGGCAACTGCAGTGGTGGAGGTGTGCAGGTGGGTAGACCTGCTGGGAGAGCTACACGTCACAGCCCAGAAATTGTGCGAGAGCACCGAGTGTTGAATCGGGGGAGTGAGACCCCAAATTGAAAAGCACCACAGTTTGGTCAATGGGAATTGGTTTTTAGAACCCATAGTGTAAGAGGGCCAATGGATTGGCAGGGAAAGACCCCGGGTAATGTAAAGTTGTTAAAGTCATTTAGGAAATAGTTAGGATTGATGAACCTGTCGCACCATACGCAGCCACTTACCTGTGGTGATGATGATGACTCCACACCTGTGTTTTCTTTGTTCTGTGTGCAGGAAATGAGAATTGCTGTGTGGATTGGTGAGACGCATCACGACGTGGATAAGACATTGGGGTGATTCCATCTCTCCCTCCCTAGGAGGGACTGATGATGAATTGGTGATGGCAAATTTTGATGTTGAATTGGAGATGGCAAATTTTGATGAGAGTTGGAAATGGCAAATTTGATTGGTTAGGGGGGAGAGAAGACGAATTTGGTTTATGGGAGGAACGGGGAAAACAGTAGGGACGTTTGTTGATTTGTAAAGTAGATGTTTATGGGTAGTGTTGTGTTTTGTGGCTACAGTAAGGGGTAAGGGAGGGGCAATGTAGGTTACCTGGTGGGGGGGGGGGGGCGTACGGTAGGAACGTACCTGTCTCACCTGGTTCCCATGTGCCCCCAGTGTGCATTACCTTATATTGCGTGCACTATTGCGCCCTTACCACCTTACTCACTTGTCTTCTTCTTTTGTCTCCCACCTCCGAGGATCTGGCTTTGGGGCAGAGAGAGAGGAGAGAGAGGTGCTGGCTCCGCAGTTGTGGGCCTGCACTTTCGCTGCTTGCTGCCGGGATCGATACACCATATGGACCGCAATTTTTGTGGCCGCCCACCATGGACCACAGTTCTCTTGCGGGCAAGCACCACCCGTGGATGGACCTCTGGGTCAACGTGGCACCTACGCCATACAGGTGAACCACTTTTAGTTGGCCCCCTGACGGCCACAATAAAGAAATGGACGCGGTTGGCGCCTTTCTTTATTTTTGAAAGAAGCCAGAAGGCCAAGTGCACCACATGAAGGCAAGACCAGCGGCAGAACATCGGCCGGCTGCGACACCACCGGTGATTTATGAACATATTATTGGTGCACCGGATGGTGCTGACTGTGTTATGGGGTGGTGCTTTTGGTGCTTGGATGGGGTGCTCTGCACATTATTAAAGGCCGTAGGGCCACAGAGCACTCGTGGGTTGGTGTATCGATGCTGGCATGCGCGCTCTCTCTATGCATAACATCTGCATGTGTTCCTCCAAAAACAGGTCCTGGATCGTAGTGTAAATATCAGTGTAGTCTGGTGTAGATAATGCTCCCTACCGGCTGTATGTTTAGTTTGAGGATTCTTTCCGCGATTCGGTTATCCTGTGGGTGTGTTTCTGTGAGGAGAAGGGTGCAACGTCGCAGGGGGACATATTTACTCATTTGTGAACATCTGTAAAACTGTCGCACTCAGGGTTGAGTTAATAGTAGAGGGAACTACATCTGAGTGCCACACTAAAGTAGGTAAAAATTTATCGGGTCGGGACGCCCCGAGGTAGAGAAGGGTGCAATGTTGCGGATATGGGATTTGGCCTCCATCCATATCCGCTTGTAAATATTCCCCTATTTCCCCAATACTCCCCAACTATCCCCAATCCCCCATTCCCTAGTCCCATTGTCTGTAAACAACACTCTGTAGAACCGACCTTCCCCTTTTTCCCCCATTAAATGTCGTACCCAGGTTCACCGCATCTCACGTAGACAACTATAGGACATCTTGCTAGTTATTCTTAGTCTATGTCAGTTAAGGACTCGTTTCCATTAATTCTGACTCTTCGTTGCACCAGAATGTGATTGTATGGCACCAGTAGTAAGTTTAGGACCTCCCAATACCTCCCCACAATCTCATCTCCGCATCCTCCCATCTTCCTCATGAAACTACAACAACAACAACAACTACAACAACAGCGGGGGCGGTGCGGTGGCACCCCGGGGAGTGTGCGTCCTCACTCCGGCTTGGTTAGCCGCCATTGCCCATGTGCTCCGACGGGGTTACCACACAGGGGCTGACTGTCAGCTCCTCGTCAAGGGCGGAGCCCGGTAACCCCCCCGCACCCAATAAGAAGCGGCGGACCGATTCCATCTGGGGCGGAGCTAACGAGCCAAGGGCGTGTCACTCCCCGCTGGATATACGCAGCCACTTACCGGAGGTGACGTCAGATGCGCCTCAGCTACGAAGGAGAGACAGACGCCACCTCCAGCGCGACGATACCTCCCCGCATATCTGGACCGGACCGTGGTGATCCTGTCCCTGAGCCAAGGTGCACCTTGAGCCATCGATGCCATCAATCCCTGTGTGAGTCAGTCTTGTCCCGTTTGTCTGTGGTCTCTCAGGAATAAGATAAGACCGTGTATAAGTGCCCACCTTTCTGTGCTGTACCTCTTGTGCCGTGTAATCTAAAACGTTCTGCATATCCCATATTATATCCTCCTCCGGAGGTCTTGAGAACTGTACCCCTGGTGTCGTGTCATTTAACCCAGCCGTTGTATCCTTTCCTTCATTGATCTAGCGTAGCGCGATTCGGCCAACGTTCGAGTATAATCGGGTAACTTGTGCGAACACGGCGGCCATTCCGCTCGGCCCAGCATAACATCTTAATAAGTCGTGTCCGTAACAATATATATATATATATATATATATATATATATATATATATATATATATACTGTTGTGGATTTGTAATTGTTGTACAGATCACCCTTTGTAAATGTCATGATCGTTGTAAATACCTCCATAATTGTAAAGGTCAAAGGTCGCCCCCTTAATTAATTCATCGCATACACCTAGCCAATCTTAAGCCCTTCTAAGTAGTTATCTCTTTATTCTATGTGAGTTTAAGGCTCTGTTGGCCATTAATTGACACTCCATTGCACCGAATCAAATAAGAATAGCTCCCCTTCAATAATTACATTTCCCAGCCCAAACTCCCTCTCTGGGTAAAGCAGCTTCACAAGCGTGGGGTGCGTGCCCTCTCATTTCGCTGCAAATAGTGAATACGTGCTCCGTGCTCTGTTTGAACAGGAGGGGCGGGGTCGCCGGGAAGAGGCAAGCCCATAGCTCGCCACGAGGGGCGCGCCGTTCGGCGCCATGTCCAAATAAGGAGGCAAGCCCGTGGCATTGCCATATAAGGTCACAGAGCACGGGGGGAGGGCGGTACCGAAACCGACGAGGGCGTGTCACACCCGCGCTTGAGGATGAGATATGCGTGCGAAGATCGCGCAAGAGAGAGATGAGTGAGGGAGCCCCACGAGCAGTTCTGTGAAGGGAGTTGCTTGAAGGTTCATGAGAGTTGAACAAAGTAGGAACAAGGTCGGTGAGAAGGCACGAACGAGAGGCGTGATCTAGCAAGACTGAGAGAGAGAGACGTGAGGGGGTGCCTGTATTGCGGCAATAGGCCGACACCCTCTAGGCCCTATTAGTCCTTGAGCCAACCGGCCATATTTTGAAGTGAATGCTCCGGCGGGGGGAGTAATTCTCATTATGATTTTCCATTAGACCAATGTCTCAAGTGTCAGAAAAGGTGTGATGGACATCTGAGAACGGTAGCTTAGTGCCCGGATGGACGCCATCTTTGAAACCACCCAGCTCGAAAATGCCCATTTGGTGGGGTACATTGTTGCACGTGTATCTGGACTTCTATACTAGCTATCGATGTGCGGTTGACGACTAAATATACGTCCGATGTGTACCGTCTAAATAAAAAATAATATGAAGCATTTTGTTTTAGATTAATTATTATAAAAATCAATTATCGAAAAAAAATCATATATTTTTCAATATTTTATTATTAGACTTGTACTTTTTTTAGTGAAACAACACTGGTATGATTTTCCAAATTATGCATTGTGCTACACCGTTTATCTGTCTATAAAAATAACTCAAAAACTAAAACATATCATCCACCACGAGTGTACACAAAAAATATATGAAAAGGCATGCACTTTCCACAAACCGAAACTATGTCAGTTGGAATTTCCCGCCGATAATCAACCCACAGAACCCAGTGCCGAAAGTGACGTCAGTCTATTCTATATCTATATTCTATATTCTATATCTCAGTCTGAGATTTGTTGCGGTGACCTGATTAATTTCTGAGGGGGGGGGGGGGGGTGGGTGGCTTAAGAACTAAAAGTGAACATGTTAGATGGCGCCACATACAACTCTATTATAGAGTTGTATTGTGGCGCCATCTAACATGTTCACTGACTTGGATGAGTATGTCAATGTAAGCTGGCGAGCTTTTCGGATATCGGAGTAATCTAACGTCAGTCTTTTTGTTCTTTCAGCTGAGATGGCCGGTGTCGAGGCGAAACGGGCGAAGATTGAACCTGAGTCCGGAACGTGCATCCTGTGCAGCAAGAAGTCGCCACTCTCTGAACTAAGCAAGGCAGCGGGCAACAATTCTTGGAAGACATTGTGTGACGCAGCCGCAGTTAGAAACTTTTATCCAATTCTAAAGCTAGTCCAAGAAGGCGCAGTTGAACTTCCTAATATTCCAATATTATACCATAGGGCTTGTAGATCAGACTTCACTCACAAAAACCACCTAGCTACTTTGACCAATGCAGCTAGAAGTTCTTCAGTTGATACTGGCGATGCGGTGCGACGGCGATCATCACGGGAAGAGACAGGATCAACTTCAACGGTCTACGATGATAAATGCATTTTTTGCCAGCGTGCTTCAAAATTCATAAAAGGCAGTCATACCCGTAAAACAGTTGTCTTGGCTGTTGAACTTCGAGCAGATAAGACAATAAGAGATGCTGCGACAGCTCGCAATGATGAGAGAGTTTTGGCATTGACTACACGAGATATGGTTGCAGCTGAGGCTCACTACCACTTCTCCTGCTATAGAAACTACACACGGCCCCAAAAACCTCAAGTAGAAACTGACATTGAAGATAATATCGAGAACAAAGAAATGATACGATGTATATTCAATTTCATTCGCACTGACTTGTTCTTGAACCCGAGGATTGTTCCAATAGTTGATGTTGCAACAGATATCCTGTCTTCAGATACATTTTCAGTTGATGTTCGTGACTCCATCAAGAAGAATCTGCAGCGCACATTACAAAGAGAGTTTGGAGAATCGCTCATCTTCTTCAATGTGAAACACCGTGTATACTTGATGCCCGATAATCTGACAAAGCGAGAGATTGCTGCAGAGTGCGTAAACCTGAAAGCAGAAGTGAAAGCATTTGAACGAACGGATGGTGAAAGTAACATTGTGCGTGCAGCTACTTCACTGCGACACCAGATCAAAGATGCTCATTACAATGAACGTTGGCCGCCTCAGCCAGCAGAACTCACTTCAGATTACGTGAAGATACCAGATTCTCTTCGTGTATTTCTGCATACTTCGATTTGCGGGAGTGGGGGTAGCTCTGCGCGTGCCGACACACTGGTATGGTCGATGGCTCAAGATATCATCAATGCTGTACACCGGGGTACCATCAGAACATCGAAGCATGTCCTACTTCCGTGGGTCATGAAAACGCTCACCGGTAATACAGAGGTCATCAGAATATTGAATCGACTCGGGCACGGATGTTCGTACACAGTTCTGGAAGAAATCGAGACAGCGCTATGCATAGACAAATTAGCAAGTGTGGAGAAAGATACAGTACCACTTCCGTCACATGTGCACCCTTCGGTCCCGACTGTATTAGCATTCGATAACATCGACAGGCTAGAGGAATCGCTGAGTGGTGGCGGAACATCGCATCGCGTCAACGGTATCATCGTCCAACCGAAGTCGCAGTCGTGTTTGCCGCCCCAACCTCCATCGGCAGTATCCAAAGCAGATAAGAAGCGATCTATCCCATCATCCAGCGATTTAGTTCCAATATACAGCGGTGGGAAACGAGAGGGCCCACCTGCAATCAAGCCTGCAGATCTTTCTGACACTCTTGCAGGCGCAACATCCCTTGCGCAGCGCCGAAATCACGTATGGATTATGACTCGCATGCTGGAACCATGCGACCAGACAATCAGTTCGTGGACTGGTTTCAACATCATGACTAGAGATCGTGTTCAGGTGACGGAAGATGTAGTTGGCTACCTGCCGGACTATAAACGCGCCTGCCACAGATATGGCAACAGTGCAAGAAATCCTCAGAGAAGCTCTGAACATCATGTCATCACTTCAGCTTGA
This sequence comes from Myxine glutinosa, assembly GCF_964187855.1. Taxonomy (NCBI): domain Eukaryota; kingdom Metazoa; phylum Chordata; class Myxini; order Myxiniformes; family Myxinidae; genus Myxine; species Myxine glutinosa. The sequence goes on along the minus strand of NC_136269.1, from coordinate 118,183,160 downwards.
GCGTGAAAGGGTCAATGAAAAAAACGAACAAAGCTGCACTTGCGAAACACATGGAAGGTCTTGTGGAACCAGCCGAGAACGTTGACAAGCGAAGTGCAACAATAATTGATGCGATGGCTCTCATACAAAAGATGCATGGCGAGAACGACACGTTCGAAGAACTATCTGACCGCATCCTTGCTGCAGCGCTTCACGCTGGTCAAGGCAGTGAGCGCATCGATGTTGTCTTTGACACATACACAGAAGAATCCATCAAAGCAGCTGAGCGTGTGAACCGCGGTTCAAATGAAGGCATCAGTTTCAGCGAGATCAGACCCGCACACAAAATCATGAACTGGCGGCGTCTCCTTGCTTGCAGCCAGACAAAGGAGAAACTGGTTGTGTTTCTGGCGGAGTCGTGGAAACATGAAACAAATCGCGAAAAGCTAGGCAACAGAACACTGTATGTCACCTGTGGTGAAAAATGTCTGGTACTGACCCGCGATAGGTGGAAGTTGGTGCAAGCACTCGAATGTAGCCACGAGGAAGCAGACACGCGTATGTTTCTCCACGCAAAGCACGCCGCTACCCACTACAAGACGATCATCTTAGTGGCAGATGACACCGACGTTCTGATCATCAGTCTTCATCTCAGCAGAACCATCGATAGTCAGCTCTTCATCAGACGAGGAACAAAGGTTCGAGTCAGAATGATCGACGTTGGAAAGTTGGCTGCGGTATTGGGGTCTGGAGTTTGCAGTGCATTGCCAGGGCTTCATGCATGGAGCGGGTGTGACACTGTGAGTGCTCTGGCTAGCCAAGGAAAGATAAAGGCTTTGAAGCTTGTGCAAGCGAATGAGCTGTATCTTCAAGCATTCACAGATCTGGGATCTTCGTGGAATGTACCAACAGACGTCTTCAATAGCATTCAGGCCTTCACGTGTCAGCTGTACGCCAAGAACACGAAGATCGTCGGTGTTAATTCGCTCCGTTATCACATGTTCTGTGCAAAGAAGGGCCAGATCGAATCTGGACAATTGCCGCCTTGTGAAGACTCCTTGATGCAGCATACGCTTAGGGCCAACTATCAGGCGGCTATCTGGCGACGCAGCCTTGAAAACCTACCAGACGTCCCAACACCATCAGCAGGACATGGTTGGGAACTCGATGATGGCGGTTCGCTCACAATCCGATGGATAGCGGGTCTACCAGCTCCAGATGTCGTCTTGAATCTCATCTCATGCACATGCAGAAGGACGTGTCGACCGTCAGATTGCTCCTGCATACTGAATGGGTTGAAGTGCACTGTTGTGTGTAAGCTGCAGGGATGCTCCAACATGGTGCAGGATGATGCTATCGTGGCTCAGGATGCCAATGACTCTGATGGCGACTCTGATGATTAACTTTGTGTGCACTGTATATTGTATAGCATATGTTGTTCTCTATTATAATGCAGGCCAAATTGCCTGAAAATCTTTATAGACAGATAAACGGTTTAGCAAAATGTATAATTTGGAAGATCATACCGGTGTTATTTGACTAAAACATGACATGTTCAATGATACCTCCGCTTGCTTATTAGGAATATACATCGTATGGTGTTAAAATCAGCTCCATACGTCTTTCCAAACTCTAGTAATGAATAATTAATATAATTGGCGGCCATTTTGAAATCCAAGATGGCCACCAAAGTGCAGATTTCCTATGTAACAATTTCCGCCTGCTTATTAGATATCGTATGGTGTTAAAATCCTCTCCGTACGACATTCCTAACTTGCGTTATCGTCAGAATAGATAATGCCAGCGGCGGCCTAAGTCATTTTATGCCTCTTTACATTTATTTGTTGTAAACTCGTGGTGGATGATATGTTTTAGTTTTTGAGTTATTTTTATAGACAGATAAACGGTGTAGCACAATGCATAATTTGGAAAATCATACCAGTGTTGTTTCACTAAAAAAAGTACAAGTCTAATAATAAAATATTGAAAAATATATGATTTTTTTTCGATAATTGATTTTTATAATAATTAATCTAAAACAAAATGCTTCATATTATTTTTTATTTAGACGGTACACATCGGACGTATATTTAGTCGTCAACCGCACATCGATAGCTAGTATAGAAGTCCAGATACACGTGCAACAATGTACCCCACCAAATGGGCATTTTCGAGCTGGGTGGTTTCAAAGATGGCGTCCATCCGGGCACTAAGCTACCGTTCTCAGATGTGCATCACACCTTTTCTGACACTTGAGACATTGGTCTAATGGAAAATCATAATGAGAATTACTCCCCCCGCCGGAGCATTACTTTTGGTCTGGCTCAAGGACTATATCGCCGGTCGGTGAGACGCGAGGCTGTGTTTGCCGGGTTTTCGCCTTGACCCCAAAGCGTGGATCGGAGTGCGCGCTTGGAGCCGGGCCTCGACGCCTACCATCTGCCTGGACCCTCCTCTGCCGTCCCAAACCATCCCTGCCTTTCCATCCTTTTGTGTACGTGAGTTTGTTCTGTGTGTCTTGTCCCTGGGTATTAATTAAGCTTGTAAAAGTTAATATTTGCACTGTGTCACCTGCTTTTTCCATTTTCCCTGTATATAACCTTGACTGCTGCTTTTGCTTAGTGTGTGTAAATAATAAATCCTATTACTCTTCTGTACGTCTTCTTCTTCTTCCTCTTTACATTCGATCGCTTTAGAGGTTTCCAAATTGAATACCTGTGGCGCGATTTCGGCCAACGTCCAGGAATCGGGTTAGTCGGGGTAACTGTTCGGCCGCGGTGCCATCCGCTCGGCAAAACAACATCCTATCCGTGGTCCATAACAATACGTAGTGTGTTCAAAAAGTATCCGACCTTTGTTCATAAAAGATACTCGCATCCAGATAAAAAAATTTTTATAATAATCTCGTTCAAAGTAGTCCCCTTGGGCTGCCACACACTTCTCCCAACGGTTCTGCCACTGTCGGAAGCAGCGCTGGAACGCCTCTTTTGGGATGGCGCGCAGCTGGTCCGTCGCATTCCGCATGATGTCTTCTCTGGAGTCTAAGAAGACGGTCAGCATGACTTAGACATTGCTGCGGACCTTGCTTTTTTTGGCCTCGGGGATGTTGGATGCTTCCATTGTGATGACTGCAACTTGGTTTCTGGGTCGTACCCATAAACCCAGGAGCCAGGACTCATCGCCAGTGATCACTGTGTTGAGGAAGCTGGGATCGCTGTTCACAGTCTCCAGCATGTCCTGTGCGATCTCCAAACGGAGTTGCTTCTGCTCAATCGTTAGCAGCTTTGGTACGAACTTCGCTGAGATTCTCCTGAAGCCCAAATCCTCCTTCATAATGGAATGAACGGTGTTGAATATTGCAGATCGTTTCCACTTGGGAATCGCCAAGCTTTACACAAAATTTGATGCAGTAGCGTTGTTCAAGTTTTTCCGTCATTTTGTCAAAAACGAAAATCTGACGGCGCTCGCTTACATGTCCTCACTCATCGGCGGTCTGCCGTCGAATGACAGCTTCTGCAGGTGGGAAAAAATTCACGCGTGCGCATTAGGATCGCCTACATACGTGCACCAATCAACGCCTCCCTAGCTTCTTTTTTTTTTACGCACGAAAAATAAAGGTCATATACTTTTTGAACACAGTAATATATATATATATATATTGTTGCGGATATGAGAATTGTATGTTTTTGATTGTGTGTATTGTATTGGAAATTGCTGTGTAACATTGTTGAATATGGCCCCTCCTGCCTCCAGTGTTGTGTAAAGGTTAAAAGGGCGTCCCGGTAGTTAATTCCATGAAACACCACATTGAAGGACACGATAAAACCCTTGTTCAGTAGCTTATATCTTTATTATGTGTTTTAGATTAAGGCTTTGTCTTCCATTAACCTGACACTCCATTGCACCAAGTGAAAGAGATAGATTCCCATTCCCATTCCCAAAACCTCCATTTCCCCTTTCGTAATGGCCAAGCCTCAATTTGGCAATTACATCCCCTCCAAAGCCGCCATTGGCCACGAGGCAGGGTCGGGGAAGAAAGGCGTGCCCGCCCGTCGTCATCAAGGGCGGAGCCAGAGGGTCGCGCGACCAACCATGCCGAGGTGAACACACCGATGGGCGTGTCCTGAAGGCCGGCGGCTTAATCGCCGGAGGCGTGATAAAAGCGCGCGCGCAAGGGTGACCAAGAGAGAGTTGCAAAAAGGTCCAAGGCTGAGCTGAGCTGCGTGGTGAGGTGCAAAGGGAGATGAGCTTTTACGAGATGAGCTGAGATGAGAGATGAGCTGAGATGAGAGATGAGCTATGACAAGAGCTGAGTTGTGAGGTCCAAAAGCAGAGATCATCCAGGGAAGCGCAAAAGCCTGCTATTCGTCACCTTGCTCGCCTGCGGCAGCGTCCCCAGCAGAAACACTCGACAGCCGTTTGGGGCCTGGACGGCGGTTTTGAGCAGGGCCGCGAAGGACGGCGGCTGCCGAACGCGCCGATGTGCTGCCAGCTCCGGACCTTCCTCTCCTGTCCAGCCATTCCTGCCTGCAAGTTCCCCATTCGTGTACGTGAGTTTGTTCTGTTCGTTCTGTCCTGGGTAGTCAATTAAGTCTGTATAAGCTAGTAATTTGCACTGTGTCACCTGCTTTTTCACACCACCTGTAAATAACCGTGACTGCTCTTTTTGCTTGTGTGTGTGTAAATAATAAACCCCGTTACTCTTCTGTACGTCTTCTTCTTCCTCTTTGCATTCGGTCGCTTTAGAGTTTTCCCACATTGAATAGCTGTGGCGCGATACGGCCAACGTCTGGGTGAATCGGGTGAGTCGGGGAAAAAACTGTTCGGCCGCGGTGCCTCCGCTCGGTAAATAACATCTAATCCGCGGACCGTAACAATATATATATATATTGGAATATATATATCATGGAATGTATATGTATATATATTATGGAATCATGGAATATATATATTGTTACGGGTCCGTGATTAGATGTTATTTACCGAGCGGTGGTATTGCCGCGACCTAACAGTTCCCCCGATTCTTCCCCAACTCACCCGATTCCACCCCAAACGTTGGCCAAATCGCGCTATGCTAAATCAATGATGGAAAGGACACAACGACTGGGAT